>NW_007214698.1:0-1391 GCF_000164805.1 Carlito syrichta
CTCATCAGATGTGGTCCTCCTATCTTGGACTCCATGTCTCCGCAATTGTTAGCCAGATAAATTTGTTTATTATAAATTACTCAACCTGTGATACTGTGTTATAGATACACAAAAAGAACTAAGACAGAAAATTAGTATGAAGAAGTGAGGCTGTTGCTACAACAAATACTTGAAAATATGGAGTTGACTTTGTAACAGGGTAAAGGGTAGAAGCTGGAAGAGTTTGGAGAACTAGCCTCGAAAAAGCCTAGATTGCTGTCAGTGGAGTGTTGAGGGCAACTCTGGTGAGGACCTAGATGAAGAAGAGAGATGTAGGGAGAGCCTAAATTTTCTTAGAAATTACTTAGGTGTTTGTGATTAGAATGTTTGTAGAAATATGCGTTGTAAAGGACATTCTGATAAGGCTTCTGATGAAACTGAGGAATAAGATATTGGAAATCAGGCAAAGGTCATTCTTGTTAGACAATTTCAAAGAACTTGGTGGAACTATGTTCAAGTCCTAGGACTTTGTGGAAGACAGAACTTGAGAACAATGAAGTAGGCGATCTGGCGAAAGAAATGTCTAGGCAAAAAAGCATTACAGGAGTTAACATGCCTTCTTTTGGAGACTTACATTAAAATGGGAGGAGAGAGAAATGATTTAAAGGTAGAATTTATCACTAAATGAGAAGCAGTATAGGCATATTCAGAAAACTTAGTAGCTTACAGAAATTTTGGCAGTCAAATAAAGAATAATAGAATAATTAACATAGGTAGAAAGAAGTCAGTTTCTACTTATCTAGATACTGGGAGAATAGCCTCAAAGGCACTTCACAGATCTTTAAGGCAAGCCAGGGGCTTGAGTTTTCCAGAGAGATACCCATGGGACCACAGCACTAGTTGTCCTTTGACTTGGGATTTTGCTCCTTGAATTCCACTGCAGTGTCCCTTGGCTACCCTAGGCATGACCCAACCTGTTGCTTTGTTTATAGCTCAACAAGCTGTAAATCTTGACAGAGTTCACGTGGTGCCAGTTCTGCAAGTATGCAGAATGCAGGAGTTATAGGGCCATGACAGCCTCCATCTAGATTTCAAAAGATGTTGTTGAAAGCCTGAAGACAAGGTAGATACTTGTCACAGGGGAGGAATAACCACAAAAAACCCCCACTAGAGCAATGCCCAGTGGATCCATAGAAGCAAGGCTATCACAGAGTCTGCACTATGGGCTATGTATAGTGGGGTTATAGGAGTGGAACAGTCCCTGAGACCCAGAACTGTGGGGCCACTTGCATGCAATGCCAGCCTGGGGAAACTACAGAGCTGAGACTTCAAATCATGAGCGTTGTTGGGTTGATTGAGCCCAAGAAAGCCATAGGGCTGCCTGAGGCTTTAGGATCCCAATATGTGCCCCA
>NW_007214699.1:0-1605 GCF_000164805.1 Carlito syrichta
AAGATTCCCTTTTCTAACACTTATATATGCTATTAATATAAATTCTAGGAGTACCTTGAGTTCAGATCTGATTAAGTCAATCTGATATTTAACTTATATACATAAATGTGGCTCCCAAACACAATCCTTTTCACATTAGAATCTCCTCTAAAAAGACATTTGTCATTTTCAAAGACAAATCTTCAAGAATTAGAACATCACTTTAGCTTTGAACTGTGGAGTAGCAGACAGGCCACCTTGGTCTCAGTTTCCCTTAAATTACTCAGGTTTCTTTCCTTCAAAGGTCTCAACATGCTTTCAAATGCAGAGCACATGTATTAAGAAACACTTGGAATTGGGCCATTTTTAAAATAAGAGTATTAAGAAATAAGTTAGGATGCTTACAAACAAGTATATAATCTGAGAATATACTTTCAATTTCAAACTTCCAATTTAAGATTTTCCCCTGCAGCCTAAGTGATAAAGTATAAACTTTTATACAACGCCCAAGTTCTGAATAGTCTCTACAGTAGTACCTGTTCATGTTTGTTAATGTTTGATCGGCTGATGGTGCACCAATTCTTTTATTACCAGCAAGATTTTTACCACCACTTCCAGTGTATGTGAATTCATCACCTCGGTCCTGTAAGAAAAGACTTTCTGCATTAAGATACTTAAATTTGAGTATAATTTCATAATTCTTATTTCAGAGTCAAAATATTTGTAAGATTATTATATGTTGACATGTTCTCTTAAGATATCAAAATAACGAATAATTGAATCACTATCTTGCATGTAGTATACCTTCAAATCACAGCACTTGACCTAAAGCGTTGACTTTGTTTGTTTGTTTAAAGAGTCAAGGTCTTGCTCCATTGCCCAGGCTGGAACTGCAGTAGCTCATTGTAGCCTGAAACTCCTGGCCTTAAGTGATCCTCCTATCTCAGCCTCCTGAGTACTAGGATTACAGTGCGAGCCACCACACTTGGCTAGTTTTTTTTTTTTTTTAAATATAGATGGGATCTATGTTGCCCAGGCTGGTCTTGAACTCTACCTGATTCAGTACTCAAAACAGAGAAAATATGAGTATACAATTAGTTCTACCAACAGTAGCTCAATAGTGATTCTTCTTTAATGCAAGATCACTGTAATTAGTTCAGACTGAACTTAGATAATGATGTTGTCCCTAAATTTTAAAAAATTAATTATTTAAATATTCCTTTGTCATCTCTAGTTTTAGACAGATCAAAATTCTTATTATAGAAGTCAATTGTTTATACTTTATTTTTCCTTTGGATGAAAAGGCATAACTAAAATCTCATGGTTTTAAAAGTTTCTTATTGGCCCCAAAACCTTAAACCAGCTTTTTGTTGATCTAATACTGAGGTCTATGCATTTGAAAATGAGGTGTGAAGGAATCTCATCTTTAGTATGTACTCTATGGGAGAGAATTCTAGTAAGTACATCTATAATGGTCCAGACCACTTCTTAATTCGACCCAAGCCAGTCTTCTCCGTGGCATCTGGGCTGACCCTGCAACACTCATATTCACAGCTCTGCCCCCTTTCACATCAACAACCAGGGGCGTGCTACAAAGAGAGAGCAATCGAAACTAGGGGAGCATAA
>NW_007214700.1:0-778 GCF_000164805.1 Carlito syrichta
CGCTGGAGTGCAGTGGCACGATCACAGTTTACCACAGCCTTGGACTCCTGGGCTCAGCTGATCCTTCCACCTCAGCCTCAAGTAACTGAGACTGTAGGCGTGTACCACCACGCCTGGCTGATTCTTTTGATTTGTTGTAGAGATAAGGTCTGGCCATGCTGCTGAGGTTGGTCTCAAACTCCTGGGCTCAGGTGATCCTCTTGCCTTTGCCTCCTGAAGTGCTGGGATTATAGACATGAGCCATGGCACACAGTGGCTTTTATTTTTGAATTTGGAGTATTTCACTAAGTGTTTGCAAATGCTTAGACCCTTCATAGAAGCTTTTTTCCAGCTTCCTCACTTTTTAAAAAAAATTTAAATTAAAAATTTTTTTGAGTTGGAGCACTTGTTGCTCAGGCTGGAATGCAGTGGCATGCTTACGGCCACCCCAGCATCGACCTGCTGGGCTCAGGCGCTCCTTCGCCTCAGCCTTCCAAGTAGCTGGAACTACAGACGCACACCACTATGCCCAACTCATTTTTTGATTTATCATAGATATGAGGTCTCACCAGGTTGTCCAGGCTGGTCTTGAACCCCTGTACTCTGGCAGTCCTCTCACCTCGGCCTCCCAAAGTTCTGGGATTATAGACTTGAGCTACTGTACCTGGCCTACTTCCTCACTCTTTATGTTACTGTGATACTTTATGATTATGTATATTCTGCAAGGTATATCTCATATCGATATGGTTTTTCTTTTCCTTCTAGAAATGTTACCACTTTGTGTTTCAACGATACCGCC
>NW_007214701.1:0-671 GCF_000164805.1 Carlito syrichta
CAGTTCAAATTCTGATTACACCACCCCTCTATCTTGGTTTTCTCATTTGTAATATGGGGATAACAGTGTGCCTGCATACTTCACAGGTTTCTTGTGAAGATCAAAATAGTTAATCAACTACCACATTAAATATTCTACTTGGCACAACACATACAGATGACAAGTTCTGACAATTAAGTTAGCAAACTCATCCTGGGAAAAGTGCTACATACCTCATTGCTGAATATCACTATGGTCACTTTTGAAGTACTCCCCTTGGGAAGCTATGCACTGATGCTAGCACCTAGTCCACCTGGCAAAGCAAATTTGGAACTCTTTTTCTGGAATGGTCATCACAACTGTCAGCATATTATCCTTAATGTCCTGAATGCCATCAAATGTTTTCCTTTCAATATTTCCTTTATCTTCGGGTAAAGAAAAAAGTCATTGGGGGCCAGAGCAGGTGAGTAGGGAGAGTGTCCCAGTACAGTTATTTGTACAGTGCTGCCAAGGTGGCAAGTTTGGGAACTTAATTGTCATACCTTAACAAATAACGACAACTCTGATGGCCACTCCAGAAAAAGAGTTCAAAATTGCTTTGACGGGTGGACTAGACACTGACATTAGTGCATAGCTTCCCAGGGGAGTACTTTGAAGGTGACTATGGCGATATTCAGCAATGAGTTATGTAG
>NW_007214702.1:0-517 GCF_000164805.1 Carlito syrichta
TCCAACACCATACTGGCCCTCAAAGATTCAGATTTCAAGCCCATGCCCATGTACACAAGCACAAGGACCATTCTAGTGATATGCCAACCCCCATGTACTTAGGCTCAAGGCCTACCCCAGCACAAGATCGGCCTTTATGGACCCAGGCTTCATACTGACTCCAACACACACAGACTTCAGGCCCACATCCATGGACCCAATCAGCAGGTCAACTCCCATAGACTCAAGCTCCAAGCTTGTCCAAGTGGACCAGGATCTAGCCTCACCCACTTGTTGAACCAGGAACCAGGCCAGACCAAGGACTTTAGCAGCAAGGCTGCCTATGGACCCCACAAGATAACCCACACAGAATCTGGACAGGTTGATCAGTGAAAGATTTTCTCTGGTAAAGCCAGTCTTTAAAGTCTGGAATAGGCATCTGCTTTTTCAAATGCACAGGCACCACCACATGGCCACAAGGATTATGAAGAGTGAGAGAAAAATGATGCCACCAAAGGAACAAAATAAAGCACTAGTA
>NW_007214703.1:0-1695 GCF_000164805.1 Carlito syrichta
CCATGTACACAAGCACAAGGACCATTCTAGTGATATGCCAACCCCCATGTACTTAGGCTCAAGGCCTACCCCAGCACAAGATCGGCCTTTATGGACCCAGGCTTCATACTGACTCCAACACACACAGACTTCAGGCCCACATCCATGGACCCAATCAGCAGGTCAACTCCCATAGACTCAAGCTCCAAGCTTGTCCAAGTGGACCAGGATCTAGCCTCACCCACTTGTTGAACCAGGAACCAGGCCAGACCAAGGACTTTAGCAGCAAGGCTGCCTATGGACCCCACAAGATAACCCACACAGAATCTGGACAGGTTGATCAGTGAAAGATTTTCTCTGGTAAAGCCAGTCTTTAAAGTCTGGAATAGGCATCTGCTTTTTTAAATGCACAGGCACCACCACATGGCCACAAGGATTATGAAGAGTGAGAGAAAAATGATGCCACCAAAGGAACAAAATAAAGCACTAGTAACAAACCCTAAAGGACTAGATATCAACAAGTGGTCTTACAATTCAAATGAATAATCTTGAGGAGACTCAAAAGAACACAAATAGACAAATATATGAAATCAATAAAACAATGCATGAACAAAATTAGAAGTTCAAAAAGAAATAGAAAGCATAAAAAGAACCAAACAAATATTTTGGAGAATAAGAGAAGATTATCATAATTAAGATTATCATAATTGAGGTGGTGATTCCAATTGCATTTACTGTACAATTTAATTGAATGAGTAAATTAAATATACATTAAATTAATAGCTGCAGCTTTGATCAGGCAAATGATATTTTCTCCATTTCTGTCAATGAGGTCCACCAGAAGCAGTTTTCTTTCAGCTGATAAGGCCAACAATAAATCTTCACCATCCTGTCTCAACTTGCCAGCCCTAGTAATAATTTAGTTCACTAGAATCTTGATGACTTTTTTCCACAAGATATTACATTGAGTCATTACTGTACATTGATGAAATTATGCTGGTTAGACTGAGTAAACAAGAAATAGCAACCACATTAGACTTATTGGTATGACATTTGTTTGTCAGAAGGAGGGAAATAATCTGACTAAAATTCAGATGACCTGTTCTATGCAAGCCAATCATCCTCTTTCCCTAACCATTACTGTCATCACCCAATGGAATCATGAACAAAATGGACATAGTAGCAGGGATTGATGTTTTGCATGGGCTCAGCAACAGGTACTTCCATTACCAAGACCATCCTGTATACAGCCACCTCTGTTCACCTTTGCAGCTACAACAACAAACACTGTGTCCTCAATATAGCATCAGTCCCTGCTGTGATTGGCCAATCACCATTTTTTTCAAATCAACAAAGCCCTTCCTGGGAAGAAGCTGCTGGAAGAGAATGACTGAGTGGGGGATTGGGAGTAAGTGGCCAGCACTCTCCTGGTGATGCAGCTGGTGCCACAGCTGCTCTGTTTGGTCTCTACCACTTCCTGGTGCACAGAAGATGATTGCCATTTTTTAAAACCAAGAAAGTACTTCCTGGGAAGAAGCTGCCAGGAGAGACTGCTAGCTCCAGACTCTGCTTCACCACTGCAGCAGGAGAGACTGCTAGCTCCAGGCTCTGCCTCACTGCTGCAGCATCTGGCTAGACACTGGCAGCAAGAGCTGCGGAGTGAGCACAGCAAGGGATCCCAGAGGCAGAGTCCCACTGGAGAAGATGAAAGAAGCA
>NW_007214704.1:0-1610 GCF_000164805.1 Carlito syrichta
AGTGAAAGATTTTCTCTGGTAAAGCCAGTCTTTAAAGTCTGGAATAGGCATCTGCTTTTTTAAATGCACAGGCACCACCACATGGCCACAAGGATTATGAAGAGTGAGAGAAAAATGATGCCACCAAAGGAACAAAATAAAGCACTAGTAACAAACCCTAAAGGACTAGATATCAACAAGTGGTCTTACAATTCAAATGAATAATCTTGAGGAGACTCAAAAGAACACAAATAGACAAATATATGAAATCAATAAAACAATGCATGAACAAAATTAGAAGTTCAAAAAGAAATAGAAAGCATAAAAAGAACCAAACAAATATTTTGGAGAATAAGAGAAGATTATCATAATTAAGATTATCATAATTGAGGTGGTGATTCCAATTGCATTTACTGTACAATTTAATTGAATGAGTAAATTAAATATACATTAAATTAATAGCTGCAGCTTTGATCAGGCAAATGATATTTTCTCCATTTCTGTCAATGAGGTCCACCAGAAGCAGTTTTCTTTCAGCTGATAAGGCCAACAATAAATCTTCACCATCCTGTCTCAACTTGCCAGCCCTAGTAATAATTTAGTTCACTAGAATCTTGATGACTTTTTTCCACAAGATATTACATTGAGTCATTACTGTACATTGATGAAATTATGCTGGTTAGACTGAGTAAACAAGAAATAGCAACCACATTAGACTTATTGGTATGACATTTGTTTGTCAGAAGGAGGGAAATAATCTGACTAAAATTCAGATGACCTGTTCTATGCAAGCCAATCATCCTCTTTCCCTAACCATTACTGTCATCACCCAATGGAATCATGAACAAAATGGACATAGTAGCAGGGATTGATGTTTTGCATGGGCTCAGCAACAGGTACTTCCATTACCAAGACCATCCTGTATACAGCCACCTCTGTTCACCTTTGCAGCTACAACAACAAACACTGTGTCCTCAATATAGCATCAGTCCCTGCTGTGATTGGCCAATCACCATTTTTTTCAAATCAACAAAGCCCTTCCTGGGAAGAAGCTGCTGGAAGAGAATGACTGAGTGGGGGATTGGGAGTAAGTGGCCAGCACTCTCCTGGTGATGCAGCTGGTGCCACAGCTGCTCTGTTTGGTCTCTACCACTTCCTGGTGCACAGAAGATGATTGCCATTTTTTAAAACCAAGAAAGTACTTCCTGGGAAGAAGCTGCCAGGAGAGACTGCTAGCTCCAGACTCTGCTTCACCACTGCAGCAGGAGAGACTGCTAGCTCCAGGCTCTGCCTCACTGCTGCAGCATCTGGCTAGACACTGGCAGCAAGAGCTGCGGAGTGAGCACAGCAAGGGATCCCAGAGGCAGAGTCCCACTGGAGAAGATGAAAGAAGCACACTGCCACCATCTTGAAAACAGGGCAGGAAAATACTCTGACTTGCTCACCACAGAGCAACAGATCCAATCTCTGTGACTAGCAGATTAACTACTCAGGGTTTGATCATGACCCAGAGGGAATATCCTAAAAGCACAAACTCTGGAGGGACAGGACAAGTGCTAAGGCTCAGGTGGCTCACCCCCTACCCTGATTCAGCCACAGGACAAAGAATGTGGCCAGAAAAAGATGAGGAA
>NW_007214705.1:0-780 GCF_000164805.1 Carlito syrichta
CATATTCTCACTCATAAGCAGATCTTGAATAATGACCATAATACTATAAGAAAGGAATTGACAGTAGCAGGATCCTGCTGGGGTGGGCACAACATCAATAAAGGTACTTAATCTCAAACCAGGCAAAATGGGGCCAAAGAGAGGTCCAGACTTTACCTGTGTGATGAACACTTGTAAATCTAATCCTGAATTGTACCCATCTTTAAAATTAAAAAAATTGAAACTTGCTTCACAGCAAAAAAAGTGTGACAATATGCCTGCGTTCATGAAATTCTCATGTCTTACCTTTCTCCTCAACATCCTGAAGCAGCTGGTTTGATAGAATGGTGGAATGGCATTTTGGAGACTTATTTACAGTGTCACCTAGGTGACAATACCTTTCAGGGCTAGGACAAGGTTCTCTGAAGGACTATATATACTCAGAATCAGCATCCAATATATAATGCTGTTTCTCCCATAGCCAGGATTCATGGGTTCAGGTATCAAGATACCACTCACTATTACCCCCTAGTGACCCACTAGAAAACTTTTTGTTTCATGTACCTGAGACCTTATACTCTGCTGGCCTGGAAATCTTCATTCCTGAGAGAAGAATGCTTCCATCAGGAGACACAGCAATAATTCTTTTGGACTGAAAATTAAAACTACCACTCATTCACTTTGGATTTTTAATGTCTCTGAGTCAACAAGTAAATAAAGGAGTATTGTTCTGACTGGACTACCAAAGAACAAATGAGCTGCACTGTATAATGGTAGCAAGGAAAAGTATTGCCAGAATAC
>NW_007214706.1:0-749 GCF_000164805.1 Carlito syrichta
CTTCCATCAGGAGACACAGCAATAATTCTTTTGGACTGAAAATTAAAACTACCACTCATTCACTTTGGATTTTTAATGTCTCTGAGTCAACAAGTAAATAAAGGAGTATTGTTCTGACTGGACTACCAAAGAACAAATGAGCTGCACTGTATAATGGTAGCAAGGAAAAGTATTGCCAGAATACAGAGGATCCATTAGGGTGTCTCTTAGTATTATCATGCCCTGTGTTAAGCTCAATGGCAAACTACAGCAACCCAATCAAGTAAGGACTACTAATGGCCTAGACTCTTTTTTTTTTTTTTTTTTTGAGTTGGAGTCTCACTCTGTCGCCCAGACTGGAGTGCAGTGGCCGCTCCCAGCCACCACAGCCTCGACGCGCTGGGCTCCGGCGATCCTTCCGCCTCAGCCTTCCAAGTAGCTGGAACTACAGGCATGCACTACCACGCCCGGCTAATTTTTTGATTTATTGTAGAGATGAGGTCTCGCCTTCCCAGGCGGGTCTCGAACCCACGGGCTCAGGCAATCCACTCACCTCAGCCTCCCAAAGGCGCGGGATTACAGGCTGAGCCACCGAGCCCGGCTGGCCTAGACTCTTAAGGAATGAATGTTTAAGTCACTCCACCTGTTACGGGACCACGACCAGTTTGATCGTGTAGACAAAGGGACTACAGAATGGGTAGCAGAGAGATAGCTACCAGCTTGATGATAGATAACTACCAGCTTTGATGATAGATGTTGATATGATCAGT
>NW_007214707.1:0-1408 GCF_000164805.1 Carlito syrichta
CTAATCCCAGCACTTAGGAGGCTGAGGCGGGAGGATTACTTGAGCCCAGGAGTTCAAGACCAGCCTAGGCAACATAGAGAGATCTCATCTCTGAAAAAACAAAAATCAAAAAAATTAACCTAGAGTTTTTGTACACACCTGTACTCCCAGCTACTCTGGAGGCTGAGGCAGAAGGATTGCCTGAAGCCAAGAAGTCAAGGCTTCAGTAAGCCATGATCATGCCACTGCACTCCAGCCTGGGCAACAGAGTAAGTGAGACTCCAACTCAAAAAAAAAAGAACAAATAAGAATAATCAAAACATAGATGCTGGTCCTCCTTCTCCATACCTCTATGAAAATATCATGCTTCAGTGGCCTTCAGAGATTCCTTACGAGGTCAAGATATCAAGAGATGAGAAAAATGTTGTAAGATCACCTTCTTCTAGAAGAATCCAATCATGATATTGACATTTCATCCTTTAATGTTCTAACTACTTCAATTTTTTATTACTGTTTAGGAAGGAATAAATTGTGCTATTTTAAATTCAGATTTCAGTTATCTCTCTATTTCTTCCTTCACATCAGATTAAATTTCCTTCTTCTTAGTGAATGAAGCCAGATATAGCACCTGCATTCATATTACTCTCTTGATCTAGGTCTGTTCCTGGACTGCTTCTCTCTTTCTACTCTCTATTTGATGGGTCAAATAAAAGAGAACTTAAATAAACTTGGGCAGGTGGTCAAGAAAAAAAAATTGTAAGTGCTGAGTGAGAGCTTAGGTTGTTGGCTTTTAAAGGAAAATTATGTCCAGAGAAAGGTGCTGAGCTGCTGGTTAAGAGAACCAAGCTCTTGTCTCAGGTGTGGAACAAACCAGCTATGGGACAAAGCAGACAGAGTCGCTTTTGGTACTGAGTGGTATTGTGCAGCGTGTAATCAGTGACCTCTTGGTGATGTCTTTTCAGAAATGCTCAGTTTAACTCTGATAAACTCTGGTCACTCCAAAAGGTCCTGTTCACTGCCCAGGGCACACCATAAAGAGTAACCACTGCGTCACTCTTGTTCAGCTCCTGGCTCTGGGGCCAACTTCTACAAGTCATATACTTCTCACCTTCTTTCCTCAATGAAAAGCATGGAATTTGGACCAAAACAGTAGAATCTTAACGTTTCCAAATTTTAGGCTTCTTTGAACAATCTGATGCATGCTACAGACACTCACTAGAAAAATTCACAAACACTTCAAGTGTTGTGCATGTTTTTCAGGGATTCATTTAACTTCCTGAAACCTATTCTTGAACCTGGTATCGATTCATAAACCCCAAGTTAATTTCCCTTGAACTTAATAACCTCTAAGGCAACCCAGGAGTCCATGAGTACCAATTATCCTCAAATCTACCTATGGCATAAAAGAATTTCAGCACTTGATAGGCTA
>NW_007214708.1:0-2047 GCF_000164805.1 Carlito syrichta
CCAGATATAGCACCTGCATTCATATTACTCTCTTGATCTAGGTCTGTTCCTGGACTGCTTCTCTCTTTCTACTCTCTATTTGATGGGTCAAATAAAAGAGAACTTAAATAAACTTGGGCAGGTGGTCAAGAAAAAAAAATTGTAAGTGCTGAGTGAGAGCTTAGGTTGTTGGCTTTTAAAGGAAAATTATGTCCAGAGAAAGGTGCTGAGCTGCTGGTTAAGAGAACCAAGCTCTTGTCTCAGGTGTGGAACAAACCAGCTATGGGACAAAGCAGACAGAGTCGCTTTTGGTACTGAGTGGTATTGTGCAGCGTGTAATCAGTGACCTCTTGGTGATGTCTTTTCAGAAATGCTCAGTTTAACTCTGATAAACTCTGGTCACTCCAAAAGGTCCTGTTCACTGCCCAGGGCACACCATAAAGAGTAACCACTGCGTCACTCTTGTTCAGCTCCTGGCTCTGGGGCCAACTTCTACAAGTCATATACTTCTCACCTTCTTTCCTCAATGAAAAGCATGGAATTTGGACCAAAACAGTAGAATCTTAACGTTTCCAAATTTTAGGCTTCTTTGAACAATCTGATGCATGCTACAGACACTCACTAGAAAAATTCACAAACACTTCAAGTGTTGTGCATGTTTTTCAGGGATTCATTTAACTTCCTGAAACCTATTCTTGAACCTGGTATCGATTCATAAACCCCAAGTTAATTTCCCTTGAACTTAATAACCTCTAAGGCAACCCAGGAGTCCATGAGTACCAATTATCCTCAAATCTACCTATGGCATAAAAGAATTTCAGCACTTGATAGGCTACGAGAAATTATCAACTCTACCTTCTCCTTTTACAGATGAAGAAACTGAGGACCAGAGAGTCTAAACCAGCTGCCTGTGGTTACACAAAGTGTCTAGGGCTGAGACTAGAACCCATGTCCTGGGACACATGTTGCATGGTGCTCTGAGGCACAGGAGCTGCAAAGCATGGGCAGTGCCTGACTACCAGGACTTCCTCTTTTGACAGCTTTCTGTTCACCAGGCATTTGTTGTGATCTCTGACTTTGAGGGCTGATGGGACATTTGTCCTGGAGTTCCCTGCATTCCTTTGAGAGAGACTGGAGGCCATCTTGAGACATTTTGGTTGCAAGACCATCAAGCTCTGGGAATCAATGAGCAGAGCATAGCTAGCAAAGAAAATTGTTCTGCAATAAACATGGTTTCCTTTCAAAGGGCAGACGAAAGCAATGCTCATGTGTGGTTCTTAACGGCACGATCAGAACATCACTGATGCCACCCAAACCAAGAAAAGAAAACGTGCATTTTCTCTTATTAATGAGAAAATAAGCTTGGAGCTTCAGAAAATAACAGAAAGTTCATCTATGTCCTGCCTTACCTGAAACCTCAGCTTTTTGATAAGTATCCTCCGGAGTCATGTCACATCTCATAAATCACATGCATGGAGGAGGGCTTGAAGCATTTTCTCAAGTGTGTATAAAATCCAGATTTTTTTTCCTTTTTGCCAGTCTCAACGAGCAAGCAGTGGGTGTCTGGGTGGGTGGATTGAGTGACACGCTAGTGAGAAAGTTCCCTCCCTCGAAGAGCTCCTCAAAAAAGGAGTCAGAGAGATATCATTTGAGAAAGTGACAGGCAGATCATGTAACTCTGCCACTGAGGAAAAGGGTTCAAATCTGTCAGAATCCTGAATTCAGAACATCACTGGTGCCGTGAAAGGAATGAACCAAACTTCACTAACCTCTGTCAGCGCTGTGTTTTTGTTTCATGCAAACCCCCAGGAGCATCTCAGATCGCTTCCCCAGGAGCATCTCAGATCGCTTCTTCCTCGCTTTCAACATCCTGCAGCTAAAAAATGAGACCCCAGCGGTTACAGCGCAACAGGAGCATCCTTCACCTCCCATTTTTTTCCCCAGGGAGTCTCCCCGCTTCCTAACCCTCCCTGCACTGGCTGCAAAGGTCTCCCAATTATCTCCTCTACCTGCCACATTAGAAAGGAAAGCATGCGAGTTGCCGGGAATTCAGAGAGCCTGAGGACAT
>NW_007214709.1:0-745 GCF_000164805.1 Carlito syrichta
TGATCTAGGTCTGTTCCTGGACTGCTTCTCTCTTTCTACTCTCTATTTGATGGGTCAAATAAAAGAGAACTTAAATAAACTTGGGCAGGTGGTCAAGAAAAAAAAATTGTAAGTGCTGAGTGAGAGCTTAGGTTGTTGGCTTTTAAAGGAAAATTATGTCCAGAGAAAGGTGCTGAGCTGCTGGTTAAGAGAACCAAGCTCTTGTCTCAGGTGTGGAACAAACCAGCTATGGGACAAAGCAGACAGAGTCGCTTTTGGTACTGAGTGGTATTGTGCAGCGTGTAATCAGTGACCTCTTGGTGATGTCTTTTCAGAAATGCTCAGTTTAACTCTGATAAACTCTGGTCACTCCAAAAGGTCCTGTTCACTGCCCAGGGCACACCATAAAGAGTAACCACTGCGTCACTCTTGTTCAGCTCCTGGCTCTGGGGCCAACTTCTACAAGTCATATACTTCTCACCTTCTTTCCTCAATGAAAAGCATGGAATTTGGACCAAAACAGTAGAATCTTAACGTTTCCAAATTTTAGGCTTCTTTGAACAATCTGATGCATGCTACAGACACTCACTAGAAAAATTCACAAACACTTCAAGTGTTGTGCATGTTTTTCAGGGATTCATTTAACTTCCTGAAACCTATTCTTGAACCTGGTATCGATTCATAAACCCCAAGTTAATTTCCCTTGAACTTAATAACCTCTAAGGCAACCCAGGAGTCCATGAGTACCAATTATCCTCAAATCTAC
>NW_007214710.1:0-2047 GCF_000164805.1 Carlito syrichta
GAGAAATTATCAACTCTACCTTCTCCTTTTACAGATGAAGAAACTGAGGACCAGAGAGTCTAAACCAGCTGCCTGTGGTTACACAAAGTGTCTAGGGCTGAGACTAGAACCCATGTCCTGGGACACATGTTGCATGGTGCTCTGAGGCACAGGAGCTGCAAAGCATGGGCAGTGCCTGACTACCAGGACTTCCTCTTTTGACAGCTTTCTGTTCACCAGGCATTTGTTGTGATCTCTGACTTTGAGGGCTGATGGGACATTTGTCCTGGAGTTCCCTGCATTCCTTTGAGAGAGACTGGAGGCCATCTTGAGACATTTTGGTTGCAAGACCATCAAGCTCTGGGAATCAATGAGCAGAGCATAGCTAGCAAAGAAAATTGTTCTGCAATAAACATGGTTTCCTTTCAAAGGGCAGACGAAAGCAATGCTCATGTGTGGTTCTTAACGGCACGATCAGAACATCACTGATGCCACCCAAACCAAGAAAAGAAAACGTGCATTTTCTCTTATTAATGAGAAAATAAGCTTGGAGCTTCAGAAAATAACAGAAAGTTCATCTATGTCCTGCCTTACCTGAAACCTCAGCTTTTTGATAAGTATCCTCCGGAGTCATGTCACATCTCATAAATCACATGCATGGAGGAGGGCTTGAAGCATTTTCTCAAGTGTGTATAAAATCCAGATTTTTTTTCCTTTTTGCCAGTCTCAACGAGCAAGCAGTGGGTGTCTGGGTGGGTGGATTGAGTGACACGCTAGTGAGAAAGTTCCCTCCCTCGAAGAGCTCCTCAAAAAAGGAGTCAGAGAGATATCATTTGAGAAAGTGACAGGCAGATCATGTAACTCTGCCACTGAGGAAAAGGGTTCAAATCTGTCAGAATCCTGAATTCAGAACATCACTGGTGCCGTGAAAGGAATGAACCAAACTTCACTAACCTCTGTCAGCGCTGTGTTTTTGTTTCATGCAAACCCCCAGGAGCATCTCAGATCGCTTCCCCAGGAGCATCTCAGATCGCTTCTTCCTCGCTTTCAACATCCTGCAGCTAAAAAATGAGACCCCAGCGGTTACAGCGCAACAGGAGCATCCTTCACCTCCCATTTTTTTCCCCAGGGAGTCTCCCCGCTTCCTAACCCTCCCTGCACTGGCTGCAAAGGTCTCCCAATTATCTCCTCTACCTGCCACATTAGAAAGGAAAGCATGCGAGTTGCCGGGAATTCAGAGAGCCTGAGGACATGCCACGGTGGCACAGCCATGACATGAGAACAGATGGAAAACTTCTCGGGAACAAAATGTGCACACAAAAAATGGATTCTGGCTTTGAAGTGAATATTCACGGTGCAGCTTTCAAGTCTTCTGAAAAGCCCAAACTCAAATCTGACCTACTTAGGCAGTGTTCTTATTTGTGTCTCAGATGGAGGAGCTGTATATTTAGCAAATGAGAGCCATTCAACCCCCATACCCATGTCTTCATGTTTACAGGGCTATGCAATTTTTGCTTTTTAATTTTTTTCCCCAGATCATCTTCATAAAAGTGGATATATAAGTTAAACACTGTTGAAAATCCGTAAGTTCCAGGAATTCTGCATAAATGCATTCAGATTTTCATTGAGTGTGTGGGTTAATATCATTTAGGAGAAAAAGAATGAGCCTGCAGTTGATCTGTGTCGTCTTCGTTGGCAAACCAGCTACCTGGCTTGTCTGTTATTAATGCTGCAGTTTAGACTTACTGGTGTTCCAACAGGCAAATAGCGTAAATTTCGACTCGTGAGCCCATGTGAGCAAAGTGAAGTATAGAACTGAAGTTATTATCTAACTGACTCAAGCCAAAACAGACATTAGTTTCAATTATCTGGGTTTTCAAGAGAAAGCCTTTTTAACCTTCATTATTGGGACAATTATCTCAACTCTCACCCTTTGTACATGTAATCAAAACCATAAAGTTTTAATTCTTGTAACACACAGTCACCTCTAATCTGTTCTGGAAGTAGTGGCATGGAAATTATAAGTGCACTATATGCATGCAAAGAGCACAACTTCTAAAGAGAATGT
>NW_007214711.1:0-1228 GCF_000164805.1 Carlito syrichta
AAAAATTAACTCTAAATGGATCAAAGACCTAAATGTAAAACCTCAAACTGTAAGAACCTAGAAAATGCAGGAAATACTCTTATGGAATTTGGAACTGGCAACCGTTTCCTGACCAAAACCCGAAGTGCCCAGGCCATAAGAGATAAGACAGACAAGTGGGACCTCATTAAACTGACAAGCTTCTACAAAGCCAGAGAAGTTTCAGTGGCCCTGGAAGGACCTCCCTGAAGATGTGTGGTGTTGGATGTGCGGATACTTAGTTACTCAGTGAACTGGATGGCAACAGGCAAGTTGTAGCACTTTCTTTTAGCTGATATCCTGCTTGGTGGTATTAGCATCACACCTACCAGTGTTCTATTAATCAGAATGGGGAATCATCTCATCTTAAGCTCCCAGAATTCCCTGAGAATATCCGTTTATGAGAAATAATTACAGCATTTAGATATGGTGCTGTGCACTTCTGTTATTCTCTTGTGAAAGCATTTGTAAACTACACGAATCAATTGACTATTACACTAAAGGCAAAATGTATTAAAGAGATGGATGAAGATATCTCTCATACATCACGGAGACATAAAACCACAGCGGTTCACCCACGCAACATCACACCAGTAACCAGAATTTACAAATCTATTCTCTTAATAAGCTATCATAAAAACATTTTCCTTATTTCAATATAAAAGGTGGAAAAATCAATAAGCAGCATGCGAAAAGATAAGGGAAATAAATGAAATAAATACATATTATATTCTGGCATTTCTCTCATCCCAGTTGGAAACATTTAAAGAAGCAAGTGTTAAAAATAATGACATTAAGTAAGTACTTATTTTATGGCTTGTTTGTTTATACATTCATTTGTGAATTAAACTCACATTTGTCATTTACCCACCAATTCCAGAAGCTTACTGTGTACCTGGCAGGAATACAAAAGAAATAGAAATAAGTTCTCTGCTTCCAGAAGCTTTCAACTATTTGGATCTAACAATAACCATTTGGATTAATTCAAGCACAGAGAGCCACTGAGACATATCTATCCATTCTTACACGTATATTTTTCAGTACACACAGGTATAGGGAAAAGCCTGGGAGGATGAACACCACCATGTAAACCATTGTTTTTACCTCTGGGTGGTAGGAGTGTATATAATTTTAAAAAATTATTTGTATGAGCCGGGCTCGGTGGCTCAGCCCGTAATCCCGCGGCTTTGGGAGGCTGAGGTGAGTGGAT
>NW_007214712.1:0-1130 GCF_000164805.1 Carlito syrichta
CCATAAGAGATAAGACAGACAAGTGGGACCTCATTAAACTGACAAGCTTCTACAAAGCCAGAGAAGTTTCAGTGGCCCTGGAAGGACCTCCCTGAAGATGTGTGGTGTTGGATGTGCGGATACTTAGTTACTCAGTGAACTGGATGGCAACAGGCAAGTTGTAGCACTTTCTTTTAGCTGATATCCTGCTTGGTGGTATTAGCATCACACCTACCAGTGTTCTATTAATCAGAATGGGGAATCATCTCATCTTAAGCTCCCAGAATTCCCTGAGAATATCCGTTTATGAGAAATAATTACAGCATTTAGATATGGTGCTGTGCACTTCTGTTATTCTCTTGTGAAAGCATTTGTAAACTACACGAATCAATTGACTATTACACTAAAGGCAAAATGTATTAAAGAGATGGATGAAGATATCTCTCATACATCACGGAGACATAAAACCACAGCGGTTCACCCACGCAACATCACACCAGTAACCAGAATTTACAAATCTATTCTCTTAATAAGCTATCATAAAAACATTTTCCTTATTTCAATATAAAAGGTGGAAAAATCAATAAGCAGCATGCGAAAAGATAAGGGAAATAAATGAAATAAATACATATTATATTCTGGCATTTCTCTCATCCCAGTTGGAAACATTTAAAGAAGCAAGTGTTAAAAATAATGACATTAAGTAAGTACTTATTTTATGGCTTGTTTGTTTATACATTCATTTGTGAATTAAACTCACATTTGTCATTTACCCACCAATTCCAGAAGCTTACTGTGTACCTGGCAGGAATACAAAAGAAATAGAAATAAGTTCTCTGCTTCCAGAAGCTTTCAACTATTTGGATCTAACAATAACCATTTGGATTAATTCAAGCACAGAGAGCCACTGAGACATATCTATCCATTCTTACACGTATATTTTTCAGTACACACAGGTATAGGGAAAAGCCTGGGAGGATGAACACCACCATGTAAACCATTGTTTTTACCTCTGGGTGGTAGGAGTGTATATAATTTTAAAAAATTATTTGTATGAGCCGGGCTCGGTGGCTCAGCCCGTAATCCCGCGGCTTTGGGAGGCTGAGGTGAGTGGATTGCCTGAGCCCAGGGTTCGAGACCCACCTGGGCAG
>NW_007214713.1:0-2047 GCF_000164805.1 Carlito syrichta
TAATGAAACTAAAGTGCATCTCTCTGAAAGCTGATTCACTTGTGAGAGTGAAGCACTGTGGTGTGAGTAGCACCTAGCAACACCCTGTGTTCTCACATAGTAAGGACAGCTGCTTTCCATTCATCATACAGACAAATGCCATTTGCATACTGTGCTGGGGACAGAAGGTATTCGGGATGGTATCAAGAAATCTCAAGGCAGATGTTTCTGGGGCTATTCAGTCTTGACAGTTGCATAGTCTGTCTTCTCAGCTGTCATTTGCTAAAAAGCAGTGCATGCCTGAACTGGTTTGGACCAGCCAGCCTTACTGTGGGTATGTACTTGTGGGTAAGGTATGCTTGACCCTGGGCCTGGATGCTCTCTTCCAAGCACTTTTCTCAAGTCATTCTAATTCTTCCTGGTAAGAGTCTCATTGAGAAGCACCCCTTTTTGTGGTCTCACCATTCCATGGTACCCACATTACTGTTAACTGCTGCATAGATCATGAAACATTCAGTTGCACGCTGCTTCCTTCTCTTCTCATTTGGAGAAGTATATAAGCTTAGCGTGGCAACAAAATGGGTAGCCATAAAGTATATGGGGAGCTCATCTTCCTATGTTCATACACCATCTCCTTTGTGCCAGGCAGCATAGCCACCAGCATAAAGCTAGTGGGTGAGCTTGTGCTAAATGACTATGTGGTTGAGTCATCAGATAGGGCCAGCCACTGAAAGTTTGACATGGAGGGCAGGAAAGGAGTAGGTTTTGAAGGAGGTTGCATATGAGAACTGGGAGAGCTTATGGATGAGTGGAGTGCACAGTACGGAAGTATAGCATAACCAGAATGGACTAGGCAGAAGTGGGGCCAGAGAAGTCCTAGACAGGGTTGGGCTGGGCTCTTCCATATGGGCCTTTGTGGGTTCCGAAGGCATCATCTCACCCAGTCTGCACACTGACCTGTGCGCGTCATAGGGTTTGATGATCTGAGCACAGAGAAGCTGGTCTGGAAATCTGAAAAATGTTGCCGGCTTGGGGTCCTAGTGGGCTCCTGAGTGGAGAGTGGTCGGAGACTCCTGGGCTAGAGACACAGTGCCCCACTATGTCCCAGCAGATGTTGCCTGAGTGATCTTGAAGGTCCCATCTAGCGGTCAGATCTTGATTCTGGGAGTGCTTCAGCTCTGGAATTTTCTGGAGAAGAGAGCCTAGAGCCCAGGGGGACCTGTGTTTGACCACATCCTAGTCTCCAGAGATTCTAGTTTTTGACTTGTGCATTATCTGTAGGCAGTTAACTGTGTCAGGAGGTGGTCATTTGGTGAGACAATAAATGTCTTTAATTTGTTGATCAGTGGAGAAAAGAACATAACAATGGGATGTTGAGATTTTAAATGAATTGTTTCAGGATAAATACCCAGCTTTCCTCTCTCTTAGCTGGTTAGATTCCATCTTTCTCTGTGCTTGCTACGTAAGGATGTCTGTGCTTGGGCACACAGTTGTATCTGACGTTATTTTCAGTCTTACATGTATCCTGAATAAGCCTTTTGTTCCATTGAGAAGATTAAGGGCAGTATTTGGCTGGAAAAATTTTAATGAAGCACCTAACAGAGCTATTATTCATTTTTGAAACAAGTTGCTGTGGTTACCATAGTAATATTAAACCTTTTATTAAATATTTTTGCTTTCAGTCTTAAGTAAGTTTTTGTTAAATGCTGATGGGGGAGCTGCAGATCCATGAATCTGGTGTCTGGAAAGAATTTTCTAGCTCTACTGAGTTAAATCATTCAAGGAATTTATGTTATAGGAACATAAAGCTTATAAATCTAGTTTATCATATCTATCATTTAATTGTTCATGCAAGCCAGCTCTTCATGTAGCGATTTACAGTAATCTCAGTGAAATAACAGTTTTGTGTCACAAAATGAATAATGCATGCAAAGAAATTGTTGAGCTTCTTAAAATCATTATGCTCAAAATATTAGGCTCTTTTATTTGAAAGTGATAGAATGATGATCATGTACTAGTTGCAAGCTGGGGACTTCAGAGTCTGTCGTTCTTGTTTGCATTGGGTCGG
>NW_007214714.1:0-718 GCF_000164805.1 Carlito syrichta
AAGGTGATAGCCAGAGGTTGGTTATCAAATATAAAATTATCTAGGTAGAAGACATGTTATGGTGTTTTTTTAGCATTGTAAGGCAATTACAATTAACAGCAACTTATTGTATATTTTCAAAAGGCTAGAAGAGAGGATTTATTTATTTGTTTTTCCATTTGAAGCCAGGTTTCTTTCTCAGGAGCAATGAAATTTTTTTTTAAATTTTTATTTTAAAGATGGATACAATTCAGGGTTAGGTATATAAATGGTCCTTGTACAGGTAAAGTTTGGACCTCACTTTGGTTCCCACCTCTCCTGGTTTGAGATCAGGTACCCTTATTGATGAAGTGTGTCCCCTCCCTCCCCTGACAGTTTCCCACTACTGCCAATCCCTTTCTTATAGTATTATGATAATTGTTCAGGATACGCTTATAAGTGAGAACATGTGGTACTCAATTCTTTGCTTCTGTGATAGAGGATTTAGAATTTTCCCAATAGAAATAAAAATACATTTTTGAAGTGATGAATATGCAAATTACCCTGATTTGGTCATTACGCATTGTATACAATTCATCGTATTGAAATATCACACTGTACCCCATAAATTTGTACAATTATTGTGTCAATAAAACTAATAATAAAAGCAAAAATTAGTAACAGAGAGAACATGAAAAAAAGATTTCGGGAAGAGAGAGAGTGATGCAGCTTTTTAAAATTTCCTTTCTGATTGCATGTA
>NW_007214715.1:0-695 GCF_000164805.1 Carlito syrichta
AATTAACAGCAACTTATTGTATATTTTCAAAAGGCTAGAAGAGAGGATTATTTATTTGTTTTTCCATTTGAAGCCAGGTTTCTTTCTCAGGAGCAATGAAATTTTTTTTTAAATTTTTATTTTAAAGATGGATACAATTCAGGGTTAGGTATATAAATGGTCCTTGTACAGGTAAAGTTTGGACCTCACTTTGGTTCCCACCTCTCCTGGTTTGAGATCAGGTACCCTTATTGATGAAGTGTGTCCCCTCCCTCCCCTGACAGTTTCCCACTACTGCCAATCCCTTTCTTATAGTATTATGATAATTGTTCAGGATACGCTTATAAGTGAGAACATGTGGTACTCAATTCTTTGCTTCTGTGATAGAGGATTTAGAATTTTCCCAATAGAAATAAAAATACATTTTTGAAGTGATGAATATGCAAATTACCCTGATTTGGTCATTACGCATTGTATACAATTCATCGTATTGAAATATCACACTGTACCCCATAAATTTGTACAATTATTGTGTCAATAAAACTAATAATAAAAGCCAAAAATAGTAACAGAGAGAACATGAAAAAAAGATTTCGGGAAGAGAGAGAGTGATGCAAGCTTTTAAAATTTCCTTTCTGATTGCATGTATTTTCTCAGCAAATAAGAAGCAAGAAGCAAGGTCTTTCACTGCTGGATGTAAAGAAGAGGTATTGTTG
>NW_007214716.1:0-674 GCF_000164805.1 Carlito syrichta
CCGGCTTATCTGAGTCACCTACTTGATGTGTGGCATGTGTATGATTCAAGTGACCTTGGGAGCAGGAAGACCTGGGACTTTAGTTTCCCAGGCATTTGGGGAAGAGGAGAAAACCATGCCTGGGTAGCTGGAGGTGGGATTTTCAGGGAGACGCAGCCCAGGCTTGCCCAGTGTTAAGGGAAGGAAGTACACAGGGCCCCTACATGTGCTGTCCAGAGAGAAGTGGCCACAACCCGACCTGGTCAGGGATGGGTGTCAGAGAAGGTCACGGGCCTTGGCTGAGGGTTAAGTCCACTTACCGTGGGGACAGACCCACCACTGGGAAAGGGAGGAAACACAACCATGCCTTGCAGGACAAGCTAACACAGGTAGACAGCAAGTAAAATGCCTATGACTTGAACTAAGACTTAGTGGGAAGTTCCAGGCCCAAGAGGTTCTGAGCCAACAGTGTGCGGGATGAGAAGAAATGGTAAGAAAATGCTGTACAGCGTGACAGATTAATAATCCATCTGCAAGATTAAGTTATCCTCATCTATTTGTTAACAGGACAGCTGATGGTGGGCCTTTTGCTTTGAATACAAAACGCTCACGAGTTACTAGGGCTTGCACATCAGATGACAAACATCATAAACTTCATTTTGTGTGGGAAAGTGCTGCCACAATTATACAGCATA
>NW_007214717.1:0-826 GCF_000164805.1 Carlito syrichta
CTAAAAAATCTTGAACTTGTTTCTTCCATTTCTAATAGGGATATCGTTATTTACCTGGTGCTTTTCCATTGGATTTTCTACTTTAGATCATGGCAGGTATTGTTTCTTTGATTCAAGTAGAAATGCCTTGTCAGTTTTAGATATTTTTCTGCAGCTCTTATTTTGAGTTAAAACTTATATCCTGTGAAGTGCAAAGTTATGATGACTTGATAAACACATTCCTGTAACCACCACCCCAGTAAAGATATGAAATCTTTCAGTCACTCAGGCTTGAATTCAAGTCACCGTCCCTCAAAGTCAGCCACGATGCTGGTTTCTGTTGGCATAGATTAGTTTTTCCTGCTCTTGAACTTCATATGAGTGGAAGTATCTATTATGAACTCTTTTGTCCCTGTGTTCTTCTACTCAACATCTTGTTTTAGAGATTTGTACAAGTTGTTACAAGAATCCTGCATTCTTTTTATTGCTGGGCTGTGTTCAATTGTGTGAATATAGTACAACTTGTTTATTCATACCACTGATGTATGAGTTGTTTCTAGTCTTTGACTATTTTGAATAACATCTTGTATAAGTTATTTTATGGATGGTTATTTGTATTTCACTCAGGTAAAAACATGAGTAAATTTCTGCCAGTTTTCAAAAGTAGTTCACCTGTATTGCACCACCCTCAGCAGTGCATCAGAATTCCAGTTGCCCCCAGCCTTGTCAGCACTTGATGTTGTCAGTCTTTTTAATTCTAACCATTCTGAAGAAAGCGAAATGATCTCTTATTGTGGTTTTAATTGGCATTTATTTGATGATTAATGATGCTGAGCATCCTTTTAGG
>NW_007214718.1:0-727 GCF_000164805.1 Carlito syrichta
ATATTTATTTATTTTTACATTTCTTACTACTATCTGACAATACATTATACATCGATTCGTTTGCTTATTTTCCTTGTTGATTTTTGTCTCTGCCACTAGAATGTAGAAGATTCCTAGGGGCTGGGTACTCCCTGGGGGCCAAGAACAGTGCCTCACATATTGGAGGGATTCAAATAATTGCTGAATGGATGAATCCAACACATATTTGATGAGCACGTCACATGAAAGACACTGTGATATAACAGTGAAAAAGACAGATATGGTCTGCCCTTCTTCCCCAAGTGTCTCGTGGGCTGACTGGTTTTCCTTTCCATAGTCAATTTTATGGACATAAACTAAAGTTTATGTTTTAATTCCCACCTTCATCTAATGGCTCTTCCCTGTTCTAATTCAGTTTTTCATTCATCTAATCAACACATATATGTGAGACCCAAAATCCCCCAGAATTTGTTTACAAAAAATTGTGTATTTATTCTCACATGTTTAAATTTGCAGTCACCTTCAAAGTACTCTCTGTTTGCCACACTATTGAGACTGCTCAAAACAGTTTATGAACTTAACAATTTTGATGCTTTTAGTGCTTCAGCCATTTTCTTGTTTCACTTCTTCCTCATCAGCAAAAGGTTTCCTTTTGAGGACTTTTTTTATCCAGTGAAACAATAACAACAACAAAAATAGTTGCTGGGGGCAAGATCGGGTGAACAGGGAGGGTGGGGCATGGGGTCAT
>NW_007214719.1:0-835 GCF_000164805.1 Carlito syrichta
ACTTCTACATGTAATGGATGGTGGGCTGGGGTTTAGAACCCATGTCCCTTTCACAAAAGTGTTGCTTCTCCCACCAGGTGTCTGCGTCCATGTCAGGACTTACTCTGCAGCTGAGTTCTGCACAAGGCACGGTCGTCTCTGAACCATCCAAGAACGAGTCTTCCCAATAGCTACAAATAGCTGCAAGTGATTGACAACTTTTCTTTTATCTACCTGTTTTTTTTTCAAGGATATTTACATTCAACCCTCAGATTGGAAAAAAACATATATATATAACAACGAGATACCAGCATCTTTACACATACCTAGAGAGACAGAAAAATATACAATCCTCTGAAAAGGTCCAGGCATCCCAAATTCAAACACTTACCAGCACCATGTGGGTAACACAAGCAATTGCAAATGCATGATGAGGTGGTAAGGCTTGGGGTGACCTGGAGAGCATGGCTCTATCTGGATGAAGACATCACACATGGCTTGGGCTGGACGGAGTTCTCTGGGTTGCATCAGTTCAGGTTATGTCCCTCATTCTCCATCTTAATGTGAAGCTGTTACTAAAGTAAGAACACTGTTACAGTGTTTATTATGTGTGTTTGCTTGTTTTACTTAAATTATAAGATTATCAGGTAGTAATGATTCCTAATACTTTTCTCATGAAGGGTTGAGTTCAGGCTTAAAGCTGTAGTCATGTAATGCAGCTTTAAAGGGCAATGCAGGTCAATGAGGCATTCTGAATTGCTGACTGCAAGAATAAGTGTATGCTTCTATATGCTTCTAATTCCTTAGGAACACTTGGTCTTGGTTAGTTTTTTTTTTTAAGTGCATTATTTGCCCA
>NW_007214720.1:0-775 GCF_000164805.1 Carlito syrichta
AGCTGTTACTAAAGTAAGAACACTGTTACAGTGTTATTATGTGTGTTGCTTGTTTTACTAAATTATAAGATTATCAGGTAGTAATGATTCCTAATACTTTTCTCATGAAGGGTTGAGTCAGGCTTAAAGCTGTAGTCATGTAATGCAGCTTTAAGGGCAATGCAGGTCAATGAGGCATTCTGAATTGCTGACTGCAAGAATAAGTGTATGCTTCTATATGCTTCTAATTCCTTAGGAACACTTGGTCTTGGTTAGTTTTTTTTTTAAGTGCATTATTTGCCCAGTAAAAGGCAGAATTGTACTACACAGTCATTTTCAGTAAAATGAATAAAATAAGGCACTTAGAAAATATGTTTTTAAAAAAGACCAAGAGATCTCTGGAGGGGAATTTTCGTTTTGATTCGCCCAGTAGGTGGCTTAAATAAACCCGAAGAAGGCTCACAGCAAACCACCAGCTTCTCCATTTTCTGCATGTTGGGACATGTTCATGGGTTTTGAAGATTTATAAACCTAGACAAGTCTCAGCACTCCACAGGCTATTCTCTTTCTCCCAAATGCTTCTTATAAAAGTTTTTTGCAGAATTCCCCCAAGCCTGGGGTTAAACCCAAGCTCTGATATTCACAACCTCTATAACCACTTAAAATTTAAACTCCCTAGGACTCAGTTTCTTCACAGAAAAGTCTACTAATGGTATCTCCCTAATGGGACAATGGTAAGGATGGATTAAATGAAAAAAAATGTAAAGTTCTTAGCACAGGGTTTAACATAAATAGC
>NW_007214721.1:0-1437 GCF_000164805.1 Carlito syrichta
ATAGCCCTGAGTATTATCTGTTGCAATTATCTGTTCAAATCAAACTTTACAGACAGGGCACCTAGTTTAGGTATTAATTTTCAATTGCATAAACTTTTGAAATAGAACATACATATAACAAAATACATATTTATAAAATAAATTTATAAATATATATGAAATGATATCTGCACAACGACTAATGTGGATAGGCTATAAAAATAAGAAGTAAAGTTCCTATGACTTGTATAAGGGTGGTTCTGAATGCAGAGGCAGGGAGGTCTCCCAGAGGCCTGAACTAGCCAGTGAACTGGGCCCAGGAAGTGGGACTTCAGTGGGATTGGTATGATATAGATTGTGATGGGGCCTGCTGTGAACCCAGACCTGGGTTCAAGAGACTGGCTGAGATGTTTAACATTGGGAGATTTTACTTTGAGGGCCCAAGATTTTCTCCTAAAACCCTGAGAATCTATGGCTACCTCCTATTCATGTTTGAATGCAGCAATGGATAGAGCAATAAATAAGCAGAGAACAGAGGGCTTTTAGGGCAGTGAAGTTTCTCTCTGTGATACTACAGTGGAGAATACACATCTCTATGCATTTGTCAATACCCACAGAATGTACACCAAGAGTGAACTCTAAGGTCAACTGTGGACTTTGGACAATATTAATACATCACTATGGGTTCATACATTGTAACAAATGAGCCCTCTGGTGGGAGATGTAAGGTGGGAGAGACTGCTTGTGTGATGCTGGGGGATGTATGGGAAATCTCTGTACCTTTTCCTCTGTACCACCTTATGAAAATTAGGTCATCCATAGCAGTTGCTGGTATTAGCAAGTTGCTGGTATTAGCATCTTTCTTTTCTTTACTCTACCAATTTCCCACATCTTGTCTGGCATTTCCTGAGCTTCCCAAATAAATCCCCTTCACTTGAACCGTTTTCTCAGTTTTGCTGTGAATCTAAAACTGCAGTAGCAAATAAAGTCTATTAAAATTAAAAAATAGAAATTGACCATCCATATGACCCAGCAATTCCTCTATTGGGAATATATCCGGAGGAACTCAAATCATTCTACAAAAAAGATACCTGCACAGGTATGTTTGTTGCAGCTTTATTCACAATAGCAAAAACATGGAATCAACCATGCTGCCCATGGAAACTGGACTGGATTAAAAAAATGTAGTACATATACACAATGGAATAGTATGCAGCCATAAAGAAGAACAAGTATATGGACTTCGCAGCAACTTGGTTGGTTTTGGAGTCGATCATACTCTGACCTATCACAGAAACAAAGAACAGAGTACCATATGTTCTCACTCATAATCAGACCTTGAATAATTATCATAATACTATAAAAAAGGGATTGACAGTTGAGAGAAACTGCTAGGAGAGGGAGGGTCGCACCTCATCAACAGGGGTACCCGCATAATCAACATTTGTATATCTAACC
>NW_007214722.1:0-2077 GCF_000164805.1 Carlito syrichta
AGACTCAGTTTCTCTAAAAAATGAGGATACAGTCCATGGCTGTGGTATGGACTATAGTACTTAACATAATGTCAGTAAGTATTAGCTGGATGGACAGAGGAGAGCAAGAGAAATAACAGCCAGGTCATAAAATGAAATATTAAGGGACTAGTAGAAAATATAAATATGTGAAATGAGTAAGGAGCAAAATAATGTTTTCTGTACTTCATGATATCATGAGCTTAGTTGGCTTATTTAGGAGCATATAGCCCATTTTCTAAAAGATTCAACAGAACAAACAAGCTTTTTCCTTTTAAGAGCTGTGAGAAATCTTGATAAGATAATTCTAAGGTATAATAGGCGATTGTCAACTTCAAGAGATATTAAGCTACTAGAGATAAATAATGCATACCATGAAACAATGAGAACAGAACAATATCTCTCATTGTGAAAGCATTTTAAGCTTCACAATGTCACTCATACTGAAAGATACTTTTCAGTGATTTCTATCTATTCCTTAAGTACTTAATTGTCAATAACAGTTTTAATATATATAGTTAGTTTCTTCTATCAAGTTTACAGTTTAATGCAGTCCACACACAATTATAGAGAGGGAGGCACTATAGAGACAAGACATCCCAAGCATATTGCTAGTATTATCTTATAGGCAAATAGAACCTTAATGTTTTTTCTTCTTTTGAAACAATAATTCTCAGTATTCTGAACTTCTTTCTTTCCTTGATCCTATTAATTGAATAGAAAATAGATAATAGCAGAGAAAATATGTCATGACAGAGCATACGGGACATCTTTGTACTTTCCTCTCAATTTTCATTCATGGTGAACCTAAAACTGCTCTTAAAAAGTCTTTAATAAAAAAAGAGAAAAAGTGTAAAACAATTATAAAACATTCAACTAACACATTGTTGCTCTACAAAAATTCCCACAGAGCAAGATGACTTGTAAACTGAAGGCAGACAGAATGTACAGGAACTGTATTCGGCTTGTAGGTTCCAATATATACACCCTGTACAAAGCACATTTCAGCACAAAGAATTCAATAATCTGACACTTCTCTCATGAACTGCATTATTCTTCTGTAGAGTAAATTGCTATGGCCAAATTTTTCAGTAGGATCCAATTCTCTGTAATAACCCAGCAAGGTCATACCTCAAATGAAGCTGTGACCTACCTGCATGTCCCCTCATAACTATTGAGGACTTCCAGGAAAGCAGGAGGTCTCCCTAAACTGTCTGCTGGGATCCTTAAGTTGAGTTTGAGTTATAAGAAAGGAGGCTTTGTCCATTGAACTCTACCTGGCATTGTTCCTTGCCATTGTTTGCTTTGGCTTCTGAATATTTGTTCCAGCGTTAGAGTATAAATAGGATGAACAGTGCTTAGAGCAGGCTGTGTGACTCATATAAGCCATAATTACACTGGCCATGAGACTATTTCCAGAACAGACTTAAGGCCTATAATTCAGAGAATAACATTTGTTTTAAAATATGGTTCTAGGTACTTTTTTTACTTTGTCCTAGAAATGCTGGGAGTGATAGTAAAGATGACCTCTTTGTTAAGTATGTGCACCTTTTCTTAAAATGTGTGTGTATATAAGTGAGTGTCTGCATACTGAAATAGCTGGCATATTTCAACTAAATGCTAAATGATAGACAATATAAATACATATAAAACACTTTATAATTTCCTGCCTATATTTTTAGGGATGAACAAGGATTTTTTAAGAGGGTTTTGCTGCAACCATAAAACAGCTCTATGCCAATTTTGCAGAAGAGTCCCTTCTGACTTTCAGAAACACTAATCCATGGAAGGACTTGCTTTATTTGAACAATCCAGGGTTCAAAAACCTCTTCTAATTCATTCGTTTTACTGAAATAAGCTAGTCTCTCTGGTGTCTCATGTTTCAAGTTCCTTTGTGAAAATACCTTCTCAGGAAATTTAGGATTTTCTCAGTGTAAATAACACTGAGAAATTACAATTAAAATTGTAAATAACAATTAAAATTGTAAATTACAATTAAAATTGTAAATAACAGTTTTAATATATATAGTTAGTTTCTTCTATCAAGTTTACAGTTTAA
>NW_007214723.1:0-2047 GCF_000164805.1 Carlito syrichta
GCATCGATGGGCGTGCCTGATCTCAAATCAGGCAAAGTGGGACCAAAGAGAGGCCCAAATTTTACCTGTACAGTGACCACTTGTATATCTAATCTTGAATTGAACCCCGTATCTTAAAAATCTGTTCTCCAAATGCTTTTGAGAATCAGTGGATGTGGGCAGCACAGTGGATAAATACTGTAGACAGACAGAGACAGGCTTCCCATGTGTCCCTTCAAGCAAGGTTGCATTGCCTAACTGCATGCATGTGAGAGTATGGTCAGTGGACTGTCTCTAGGTGTCAGCTCCTTCAGGGTTTCCCTCAGCTGTTCTTCTCAAGTAGCCTGTGTCCTGTGACTGAGCATGATAAGGTGTCAAGGCCTGTCCATGTCAACCTGGTGAGGTTCTACTTCCTTTGCCATCCCATGCTTTAAACAATGAAGAAATAAAGAATGAATAAAATGTCTGGGCTGGTGGCAAGTGTGAAAGACATAACTTCTACATATGTGGAGAGAGGAGAGCCTGTCAGGCTACAGGCTTGAACAATGTGCTGTGATACACCTCACCAGAGTACGGCTCACTGCAGTTCCATTCACAAGCCTGGCTAATAGTGAAGTGATGCTTAATGTTTAATGGTCATTGCTCCTTGTTCATATACTTTTTATAACCATGAACAATGACTGGGCCAAAGTAGAATTTGTGTCTTCTTTGTTCTCTTTGTTGAAACATCACATAATAAAACTCCTGTCACTTCCTTTACGGCATAACTCTTCCACACACTTAAAGAAGCAACACATTCTATGCTTAGGCTTGTGTTTATGCTTTTGGATAAGTTGAGTGTTCAAAGGGAAAAAGGCTGTGTGTGCAAATATCCAAAGAACTTGAGTTTATACTCTCCCCAGAGCTCTATGCAACATAAAAATATGCTCACCCTCGAACCTGGTACTCAACCTCTAAAATGACCATTATTAGGCAGTTAGAGCAGCTAAAGTTGCTTAAGTGATTGCTAGTAGGTATGTGTTTTTGCCATTTAAAAAGTACCAAAAACAGCATGGAATCCAATGCAGGACCTAACCATCCATTTGTTGATTATTAAAAAGAGTGCCAAAGAGTATATGGTCATGGAATTCTCAGGAAAGAAAATGAATGCAAAGGAGTGTGCTAAGTACAGAACTAAATAATACTGTTTTCAATAAATGATAGACAAACTCTCCAAAAGATAATCTGAAACAAAGACACCAGAGTCCGTAGGACACTGCAATGTTATTCCTCTGTATGTTTAATGATATTTTTGTGACACTTAGCACAGATATTGTTCTGTAGAGAGTTATCTGATAGAGTTTTATCAGACTTTCTCTGACTAAACAATAAACAAGTATGTAAGGACTGTATATTAGCTACACGTTTTTCATTTTCTGTATTCTTGATGCTGTGGCATTTGCGTCCTTGAAGTTCTGGAAGGAACTGCTTCTCCAGAGGTTAAACTAATTCCTAGAAATAACAAGCAGCTTGTTTGCCAAAACACCTTCGATAAGCGAACTGACCAATCCAGAAACCATACATCCCACCAGTTTCCTTTTATCAGACTTCTATAGTTCTGGACACTTCCCTGCCCAAATTACCACAGGGCTAGATACAAGATAGCTGGGGACTACCCCTATAGCCTAGAGTCTGCCAAACTTATTCAGACTCTGCAGTCATTAAGTTTAGACCACTTGCTTACCTTGCTTGGCCCATTACTTCCCTGTGAAAACTGCAAACAGACTCCTTTTCTCTCTACCTGGTCATCTTCTTTGGTGCTTCTCTGTGTAATTCTGAGAGTTGTGCTGGTCTTTCTGTTTCTACAGAACTGTGCATTTAAGAAAAAAACTTCTTCCTCCATGGTAATCACTTTTATTGTCTGTGTGTCTTACTATACCTGCTCAGATTAAGCCCTGGGTACATTTTTAGAACAGCCTGGTTTCAGAAATAAACAGATAAATAGGCCAAAATACAACATAACTTAGAAACAGAAGGATAGTAGCTAAATAGACATTTCTCACTGAACTATAAAATATTTTAGAAACTT
>NW_007214724.1:0-2047 GCF_000164805.1 Carlito syrichta
TTACCTGTACAGTGACCACTTGTATATCTAATCTTGAATTGAACCCCGTATCTTAAAAATCTGTTCTCCAAATGCTTTTGAGAATCAGTGGATGTGGGCAGCACAGTGGATAAATACTGTAGACAGACAGAGACAGGCTTCCCATGTGTCCCTTCAAGCAAGGTTGCATTGCCTAACTGCATGCATGTGAGAGTATGGTCAGTGGACTGTCTCTAGGTGTCAGCTCCTTCAGGGTTTCCCTCAGCTGTTCTTCTCAAGTAGCCTGTGTCCTGTGACTGAGCATGATAAGGTGTCAAGGCCTGTCCATGTCAACCTGGTGAGGTTCTACTTCCTTTGCCATCCCATGCTTTAAACAATGAAGAAATAAAGAATGAATAAAATGTCTGGGCTGGTGGCAAGTGTGAAAGACATAACTTCTACATATGTGGAGAGAGGAGAGCCTGTCAGGCTACAGGCTTGAACAATGTGCTGTGATACACCTCACCAGAGTACGGCTCACTGCAGTTCCATTCACAAGCCTGGCTAATAGTGAAGTGATGCTTAATGTTTAATGGTCATTGCTCCTTGTTCATATACTTTTTATAACCATGAACAATGACTGGGCCAAAGTAGAATTTGTGTCTTCTTTGTTCTCTTTGTTGAAACATCACATAATAAAACTCCTGTCACTTCCTTTACGGCATAACTCTTCCACACACTTAAAGAAGCAACACATTCTATGCTTAGGCTTGTGTTTATGCTTTTGGATAAGTTGAGTGTTCAAAGGGAAAAAGGCTGTGTGTGCAAATATCCAAAGAACTTGAGTTTATACTCTCCCCAGAGCTCTATGCAACATAAAAATATGCTCACCCTCGAACCTGGTACTCAACCTCTAAAATGACCATTATTAGGCAGTTAGAGCAGCTAAAGTTGCTTAAGTGATTGCTAGTAGGTATGTGTTTTTGCCATTTAAAAAGTACCAAAAACAGCATGGAATCCAATGCAGGACCTAACCATCCATTTGTTGATTATTAAAAAGAGTGCCAAAGAGTATATGGTCATGGAATTCTCAGGAAAGAAAATGAATGCAAAGGAGTGTGCTAAGTACAGAACTAAATAATACTGTTTTCAATAAATGATAGACAAACTCTCCAAAAGATAATCTGAAACAAAGACACCAGAGTCCGTAGGACACTGCAATGTTATTCCTCTGTATGTTTAATGATATTTTTGTGACACTTAGCACAGATATTGTTCTGTAGAGAGTTATCTGATAGAGTTTTATCAGACTTTCTCTGACTAAACAATAAACAAGTATGTAAGGACTGTATATTAGCTACACGTTTTTCATTTTCTGTATTCTTGATGCTGTGGCATTTGCGTCCTTGAAGTTCTGGAAGGAACTGCTTCTCCAGAGGTTAAACTAATTCCTAGAAATAACAAGCAGCTTGTTTGCCAAAACACCTTCGATAAGCGAACTGACCAATCCAGAAACCATACATCCCACCAGTTTCCTTTTATCAGACTTCTATAGTTCTGGACACTTCCCTGCCCAAATTACCACAGGGCTAGATACAAGATAGCTGGGGACTACCCCTATAGCCTAGAGTCTGCCAAACTTATTCAGACTCTGCAGTCATTAAGTTTAGACCACTTGCTTACCTTGCTTGGCCCATTACTTCCCTGTGAAAACTGCAAACAGACTCCTTTTCTCTCTACCTGGTCATCTTCTTTGGTGCTTCTCTGTGTAATTCTGAGAGTTGTGCTGGTCTTTCTGTTTCTACAGAACTGTGCATTTAAGAAAAAAACTTCTTCCTCCATGGTAATCACTTTTATTGTCTGTGTGTCTTACTATACCTGCTCAGATTAAGCCCTGGGTACATTTTTAGAACAGCCTGGTTTCAGAAATAAACAGATAAATAGGCCAAAATACAACATAACTTAGAAACAGAAGGATAGTAGCTAAATAGACATTTCTCACTGAACTATAAAATATTTTAGAAACTTTCCTTTTGTGTGTGTCTATTGATCTCAATTAAAATTATTAATTCAGCAATAGAATAGTAGT
>NW_007214725.1:0-833 GCF_000164805.1 Carlito syrichta
CCCAACAAACACAATGAGATAGATTCTTCCCCAGCTGTTCTTATTAATATCTTAAGTTTTGTCCTACAAGAACATGTACAAAAATTCCAAATTTGCATACTTAATTTCTGACCTACAGAATTGTAGATAATAAACAGATGTTGTTTTAAAAGTTACTAAATTGATGTTGATTTGCTAAGCAGAAACAGAAAACTAGTGCATATAACTATGTAAAGTTAGAATCAATATAATTCTGATTCTCTGTGTGGATTTACTTATACATTACCAGCTTTCTTAATAAAATAAATTTCACCTGTTTTGTTGATTGACACAAACATTTTAATAAAGTTGAATACAAAAAATTATATATTATTTTATCAGGTAGCCTATCCATATTGTTTTTAAATTTTCTTTGCACAATACATTTTTGAAGTCACTATTTAAAATTTTAAGGTGTTTCAGTACAAAATATGAGAAAAATGAACTTCATTTACTTCTAGCAACTACCAGTGACAAAGTCACAATAGTTAAGAATCTTTTGAAATACCTGTGACTTAGCCAAATATATTAATTCTTGACCATTAGAGCAGTAAAAAACTGTATAGGTATAGTTTCAAATAACTATAGATAAATATGTATACCTACAAACATGGAGAAAATAAATATAGGCATTACTGACACATGCAAATTTTTAAATAAAGTTAAAATTAGACCTAATCTGAATACTTTTAATGCTATGTGGGCATTTTCCCACTAGAAGATTCGGACTCTGAATTCTAAAAGGTGAGTTTACCTCACAAAAGCTTCATTTCAGAGTTTGTGTGTTGCATTTTTAGGGTGACATTTACTCACAT
>NW_007214726.1:0-783 GCF_000164805.1 Carlito syrichta
TACACTCACTCACTCACACGGTCTGACTGGCTCCATGGCCATCTTTTCTGGATACCTCCAGGTGCCTTTTTGGTAGTGTGGTTTATGCTCCTCTGGGTATAAACCCAGGAGTGGGATTCCTAGGTCAAATGGTAGCTCACTTTTTTTTTTCTTGAGTTGGAGTCTCACTCTGTTGCCCAGGCTGGAGTGCAGTGACATAATCACAGCCACCCCAGGATCAACCTACTGGACTCCGGCAATCTTTCTGCCTCAGTCTTCCAACTAGCTGGAACTGCAGGCATGCACCATCACACCTGGCTAATTTTTTTTTTTTTTATTTATTGTAGAGATGAGGTGTCACCCAGTTGCCGGCTATTCTTGAACCCCGTGAGCTCAGGCAATCCCTTCACCTCTGTCTCCCAAAGTACTGGGATTACAGGTTTGAGCCACTGTGCCTGGCCATAGCTTACTTTTAATTCTTTGAGAACTCGCCTAACTGCTTTCCCAAAGGTGGAACTAGTTTACATTCCCCACAATAGTGCACAAGCATTCCGTAACCTAAGCAACAACTGCTTGTTGTTGTTGTTTGTTTGTTTTACTTTTTTTGAGTTGGAGTTTCACTCTATTGCCCAGCCTGTAGTTTAGTGGCATGCTCACTCATGGCTACTGCACCCTCAACCTGCTGGGCTCAGGCAATCCTTCTGCCCCAGCCTTCCAAGTTGCTGGGACTATAGGTATGTGCCACCATGCCCAACTAACTTTTTTTTTTTTTAACATTTTAACGATAGCTATTCTGACCAGTGT
>NW_007214727.1:0-722 GCF_000164805.1 Carlito syrichta
TTTTCTGGGGTAACATGTTGGAAAGCTTGTTCCAGGATATTCTTGTTTCTCCTTCACTCTCAGGAATGCCAATCAGTCGTAGATTTGGTCTCTTTACACAATCTCAGACAAGTCATAGGCTTTACTTATTTTTCCTAATCCTTTTCTCCTTAATTTTGTCAGACTGGGTTAATTCAGTCATTTGATCCTGAAGCTCTGATAGTCTTTCTTTGCCTGGTAGATTCTGCTGTTAAGACTTGCTATTGTGTTTTGAAATTCCAGGACAGAATTCTTCATTTTCAGAAGTCCAATTTGGTTTTTTCTTAGAATGGTCAGGTGTTGGGAGCCAGCCATGAAGGCCCACTGAGCGTTAGGGATCAGGAAGTGCTGTTGACCTCAAGATCACTAGGATACGTTCGGGAGCTATTTGACCCCATTTCCTCCCCCTTTCTACTCAGCACTAACCAGATTAAGCTCCGGTGAGCTCAAAACATAAAAACTCTGAGACTGGGATGAACACAAGCTAACTTTAGAAGCTCATTGCTCCCATTCTTCCACAAACTGCAGTTTTGACTTTCACACAACTTGTAATTCAAACTCGTGTCACATTTAAGAGCCTTAGTATTGGTCACAGGCTTCTGGGTCATGATCTTAGGATTTATTGAAGGTATAAATTGTAGAATACAGTTTTAGAAGACAGCCATTTTGTTGAAAGAATGCAGTTTTACTTGCAGGTAGCCCAC
>NW_007214728.1:0-795 GCF_000164805.1 Carlito syrichta
TCCATTTAGAGTTAATTTTTGTGTATGGTGATAGGTAAGGGTCCTGTTTCAGTCTTCTGCCTGTGGTCTGTGTCCTGGCAGATTCTTATGGAGGTGAGCTCTCATATCGTGGTGGAAGTGCGATGGGGTGCCATCTTGTTGAAGTAAAAGTCAACATTCCCCAAAAGTGTACAAATTGCAGATGAAATAGATGTGCATAGCATGTCTAAGTACACTTGACCATTGGTAACCTCTGTGGCAAACATGTAAACTGTTCCAACACCATAGCAGAAGAAGCAGGACTTGTTTCTGTGTGAGTCCTCCTGGGTCTTCTCTTGTCCACATCACACATAGCACCATGCATCTCAAATTTATCATGAATGCGTGCAATTGTTAGGCATGTTGGAGGTTCTGTTGCATACTCACACCTCCATTGTACTTCCAGAACATTCTCAGATTTCAAATATCACTTCAAAACGGTCTTGTGTTCCTCAAACGACATTCTTGCTTCTGCCATTTTCTTTGACTACCCTGCCTGTCCCATGGTGATGCTAGCATTTGTTTGATTAATGTCATCTTTTGAGTGAACGTCATACTACACATTGCAATAATAATTCAGTTCAACTTTGGAAAGTAATACATAGATAACATCTCTGAAAGTGTGTATACATTTTTTTTGGCACCCTTGGTATTTTAGTTTCATAGACAACAAACTTCCCCTAGTATTGAGTTACTTTCTACAAAGTGTTGCTGGTTTTCCCTCAATGAAACAATCAGCACCAGAGATCCAATCTGGAACACCTGGTTCTGGGGGGG
>NW_007214729.1:0-1257 GCF_000164805.1 Carlito syrichta
GCAAAAAGAATGAACGGTATATAAAAAGCTAGTTAAGTAAAACATACACTGTATCTTTAACACATGTTGGTTTGGCAAAAGTTTTGACAAAGATTAGGTGATATAAAGGACCAGAGTTTCAAAGAAGGCTTAGCCGCTTACCAGTGTGACTTTCCATAGGTTATTTAACTTTTCTCAGCTTTCCATGTCCTTGTATAGACCATCCAATAAAGGCCTCCTCAGTCTTATAGAGTTGAAGTTAGAAATAAATGAGATTTCTCATATATAGAAGGAGCGAGCTATGTATAGATATATAGATATTTATATTATATCTATATACGAGTATATATATATTTAGGCAACTAGGTATGTAGGAACCGCCTCCAGTGTCAGGTATACTATAGACATGTAAAAAAAATAGTTCTTCACTTCCATTCACATGGAGGTACATCTACCTCAAGAAAGTGACTTATCAGTAGATTAGTGACACACCTACCACGTTCCTGTCTTCTACCATCAATCTGAAGTCACCAATGGCTATTTGCTGTTCACTATATGTTTCTCATCCCCCATCCTAGTTTCCATGTTTTAGATGCATACTCCATCTGGTGTTTGAGTTGTGTGAAAAAGCAAAATTGTCCTGTGGGTGACCATGGGGTTGTCTAACTAGTGGCTACACCCCTCCTCTTCTCCCAGACTGCATAGCCATGACAGAGACTCCCAGTTTTCTCATATTCTTGCCATCTGGGCCACAATCAAATTATCTGAAGGGATCACTTGAACCAATCTAGACCAGTCACCACCACCGCAAGAGATTATTCCATGGGTGACCATCTGATCAGATTGGGCCTTCAGAGTCTACTCACAGAATTGTGCTTGAACTAGAACTCAGAGAATGTGAGATAAGTAAGCCTGTTCTTTGTTGTTAAGTCCACTGGACCAGGGGTGATGTTTTCCATTACAGGGAAAAGACAGCCTGTTGTAAAAATAAAAGACAGTTCATAGAGCAGCAGATAAGAGTGATGAGTAAGACCGGAGCCACAGTCAAACTCCGACCCCAGTTGTTCCCAGGGCTAGTTGCATCCCTGCCCATCTGAAGTTCAGGTCGTCAAATCTTTAGATTCCCCTAGCCCATCAACTCTGCTTTTGCTTAAGCTTTTTCATGTTGGATTTCATTTGTAACTAGATTTTTTAAAAAATCTTTAAAAAATTTGTTATTAAAAAATAGTCTGGGCATGATGACTCATGCCTGTAATCCCAACACTTTGGGAGGTTGAG
>NW_007214730.1:0-783 GCF_000164805.1 Carlito syrichta
CACGTCCTGGGGAAGCCTCTCTTTAATTCTCTGCAAGAGGACTGGCTCTCTTGTTATTGGTCTCCAAAGTAACTTCCGCATGCCTCAGGGCTTCACAGCACCTGCTACCCTCACAGGTCTGATGAATTACCTGTGATTACTGGTCTAATGCATGTACTCATGCTGGACTGGAAGGTGCTTGGGGTATTCACCTACCTATTCCAGCACCATCATACGGAGAGAACGCTGATGACTGTCAAGGACAATCAGCACCTACTGACTTGCATTTTATATAAACTGAGTCTGTGTGAAAGTCTCCACTATAAGCAAAAACTAAAGTTCTCAAAAATATGAATTAGCATTTTTGCAATGAACTGTGCCTTTTATAGGTTTATTTTTGTTATAGTTACTCTGTTCCTTTCAGTAATTTTCTTAACAGCTAGTGAACAAACCTGTATTTAATTTTTTACTAATTAGCGCGCTTTGGCAGATTTAAGTTCAAGTCCTCCTGTCTCAAATATGTTCATGCTAATCAAAAAAATTCTTAGAAATAAAAGGAAAGGCCAGATGCAGTGGCTCCTGCTTGTAATCCCAGCACTTTGGGGGGACAAAGTGAGAGAATCACTTGAGTCCAGGAATTCAAGACCAATCTAGACAACATAGCAAGACCTCATCTCTACAAAAATTAGGCTGTATGGTGATGTGTGGCTGTAGTCCTGGTTACTTGAGAGGCTGACACAGGAGCATCACTTGAGCCAGGAGTCTCAGGCTGCAGTGAACTGCTATCGTGTCACTGCACTCCAG
>NW_007214731.1:0-1133 GCF_000164805.1 Carlito syrichta
GCTCATGCTTGTAATCCCAACACTTTGAGGGCCAGGAGTTCAAGGCTAGCCTGGGCAACATGCTGAGACCTTGTCTCTACAATAAATCAAAAAATTATCTGGGCATGGTAGCATATGCCTGTATTCTCAGATACTTGGAAGACTGAGGTGGAAGGATCGCCTGAGACCAGCAGGTCAAGGCTGTGGTGGCCATGAGCAACACTACACTCCAGCCTGAGCAACAGAGAAAGACTTCAACTCAAAAAAAAAGAAAGAAAGAAAAAAAGAAAACAGTCATTCAAAAAACGAGTTAACATAACAGGTCTGACTGTGATCCTTTGAAAGGCTGCTTGCAAAGTTGGCATAGTGTCTGGGAACTTGGATTTTGGGAGGGTTCCCACAATTAACTGATAAGAGTGGCTCACTGTGCCTTAACTATACAAACAATATAGATGCTAAATACCTGTTTTCCTTCTGGGAGTCTGGAATTTTGGCACACGCCAGGTTATTGGTTGCCTACATGACCAGCCTTTAGTAAAAACCCAGGCAAGGAGCCTCTAATGAGCTTCTCTGGTCGACAACACCTAACAACCCAGAGATACACTGGCAAAAATACAAAATAACACATGCCCAAGGCTATTACTCCATGTTATTTTTAATAGCTAAAGTTTGAAAATAACGCAAAAGTCCACCAATAGGGGACTTACTGAATTAACTATGCTACAACCAACAGGAGAATCCTATGCAGCTAAGGGGGTGTGAGGGGGAAGATATCCCACACACAGACACAGGGTAATTTCCAGGATATAGTATTAAGTGAGAAAGGGAAAAAAGCTAAGGCATATGAGAGTTTATAAGCTATGCTACCTTTGTGTAAGAAAGGGAGAGAAAGAGAAATATAAAAGTGTATATGAGTGCACATATTCCTATTTAGAAAAGGAAGCACTGGGGACAGGTGCAGTGGCTCATACCTGTAATCCCAGCACTTTGGGAGGCCAAGGCAGGAAGACTCCTTGAGCCCAGGAGTTTGAGACCAGCCTAGGCAACATAGTAAGACCTCATCTCTACAAAACATAAAAAAGAAAATTAGCCAGGCATAGTGGCAAACACCTGTAGTCCCAGCTACTTACGTGGAAGCCTGAGGTGGAAGAATC
>NW_007214732.1:0-1673 GCF_000164805.1 Carlito syrichta
GAAATACTAGAAGGGTTAAGATATAACAAAAATGGCTGCCCACGGAGGAGGGAGAAACAAAATGCGAGGACAGTCGCACGAGTCAGACATCTCTTGTTCCTGTTTTGGACTCTTGTGATAATTGTACATGTCAGAAAAATATATAAAATTAAAAGAAAAAAATCCCCCAAGCTGAAAACAAATGAATGAACCTCATTATCAAGTTGGTGACATAACCACATAGTTAGCATTATTTCAAGTGACTTTAAAATAACACATTCAATGCACATCCATGGTAGAACATACTCTAAGGACAAAGAGAGCTGCAAAGAAATATAAAATCTCACTCAATAGTCTTACTGTTATTATTACATAGCTCTTAATATTTTGAAACCGATTAAGTATTACAGGGTAAAGCAAATAAGGAATCATGTCAATATTTTAGGAACTGTGGTTTTCAGCTCAAGGTAAAAGAACCAGATACAAAAACAAAAAAGTAAAAACCCAGTAATGTTAAATTTGAATTAGAAAAATTAGATGAACTTTGTTCATATAATTTGTTTTCTTTTAAAAAAATACACACACATTTAAATACCTTTCCCAGTTAACTCTGAATATTATTCCTCACTAAAAGAATGGCTGATACCAGGACTGAGACATCAAAAGTTCAAGATGAACTGAAGATGTTGTACCAGGGCTAGTGGGCTTATCTCATAGAGACACAGAGGTAAGGGATGAACAGGCAGAACACAGAGGTTATCAAGGCAGTGAAACTCTTCAATATGATGCTACAGTGGTGAGTACACTATACATTATACAAGCAAATGACACCATGAAGAAGCAAGGAGAGTGGATTCGGTAGCTTCAAGTATTAGAAAAAAAAGGTGAGCACTGCCCTAGGAAAAAAAAAATGGGGCACTGCTCTAGACAAGCATGATGTAAAAGGTATGACACCACTGGCAGCCACCTTCTCGAGATCCAATTTCAAACAAGTTCACTGCAGGAAGTAATTTTCAAACAGTTAGGGAAATCTGAAAATAGATTGAATATTCAACAATATCAAGGAGTGATTATTAAATTTTAGGTGTAATAATAGCTTTGTGATTATTGAAAAAATGATCCAGATATTTTCAATGAAGTGTGTAAGGGTGAAATGACAATAAGGTCTGAAAATTGCTTTAAAATACTCCAGCAGAAAGAGAGAGAATGCAAAAAGAGATGAAAGAATCAACAGTGGATGTGAGTGTTGATGAGTATGTGAATGTCCATTGTACTATTTTTCCCAATTTGGAATGTGTTTTGAAAATTTTCACAATAAACCATTAACAAAAAGTACAGAAGAACATGGCATAACAAAAAGTGTTACTCTTTTAACAGTTATCAGACATATGTTAAGATAACATTAAAATATGTAAGAAAAAAGATCACCTTAAATGATTTGTGTTCTTGAATTATAAGAACACATGTAAAAAAAGACCCAATTTGATACCCAATAGTCTTTAAAATCATAAGTAAATAACAGTATTCTCTTTAAAAATATGAATTCAGCAAGTTATTTAGAATAGGGTTGAAATAAAATTATATTACAACCTCAAGCCAGAATGACTGGCATTAAGAGTATGATGGGAAGAAACAGATAATCGTAATAGCTTTTCAGAACTTTTTAACCTGCATGGGAAATAAATCTAAATTAC
>NW_007214733.1:0-697 GCF_000164805.1 Carlito syrichta
AACTGTATTACAAATATATGATGCAATCTCACTGAGAGAGTGGAAAAAAAGGTGCTGATCTAAGTAACCTTATAAGTGGAATATGTACCCAAAAGGCAAAAGAGTACACATAAGCATTGTTATCTATTTGATAGTGCTATTACCCAAGGGATTGTCTGTTAACATTTCTAATACCATGATATTTGTAGACTGGAATTGAATAATTAAGCAAACTGATGGTGGATGGTGGTAGCTAGTTTTCTTATTGTTGAAGACTATAGTGATCCATGTAGCAGTGAATTAGAGATGGAAATATGAGTATGAACTCATATTTAGCTTAATGTAGATACAGATGGTTACATATGGTTGTGTGTGTGTTTGTTTGTGTGTGCATACACAGGTTAGTATAACCACATCTAGCTCCTTGCTTTGTCAGTTGAGAAAACCTGGAAGTAATGACACCTAGTAGCAATGAGCACACTTAACTCCCAGATTTTTTTTTTTTTTAGTTGGAGTCTCACTCTTGTTGCCCAGGTTGGAGTGCAGTGGCACGCTCACAGCCACCGCAGCCTCGACCTGCTGGGCTCGGGTGATCCTTCTACCTCAGCCTTCAAGATTTTGGGTTCTAATACCATTCTTTGATAGGGAAAGCAGGGTTTCTTGGAGAAATAGCAGTTTATAAGGCTAAGCAAAGAAATATACAAGATAGGCTGGAGCA
>NW_007214734.1:0-373 GCF_000164805.1 Carlito syrichta
TATTTTGATTATTGTAGCCTTATAATAAAGTTTAAAGTCTGGGAGTGTGATACCTCCTGCCTTGTTTATTTTGCTAAGGATTTTTTTGGCTATTCATGGTCATTTATGTTTCCATATGAATTCTTGTATTGTCATTTCCAGGTCTGAGAAGAATGATGTTGTTAATTCAATGGGTATAGCGTTGAATCCGTAGATTGCCTTTGGTGCAATGGACATCTTAACAATGTTGATTCTTGCAATCCATGAGCATGGAATTTTTTTCCATTTGTTTGTCTCATCTTTGACTTCTTTGAGCAGTGTTTTGTAGTTTTCCTTGTTTGTTTTTTTGTTTTTTTGAGTTGGAGTCTCACTCTGTCGCCCAGACTGGAGTGCA
>NW_007214735.1:0-733 GCF_000164805.1 Carlito syrichta
AGGTGTCACGCTACATACATTTTTCAGTAGGTAATTTCTTTGAATGAAAGAATTAATTTGATTTGGGACTTTCTCTGCTTTTTTTTTTTTTTTAACAGTATGCAAAGGGGCCAAGGCAGATATTGTGTTCTTGACTGATGCCTCTTGGAGTATCGGGGATGATAATTTTAATAAAGTTGTAAAATTCATCTTCAATACTGTGGGAGGCTTTGACGAAGTCAGTCCTGCTGGGATTCAGGTGAGTGCCATTCCATTCTGATTCAAGGTGTTATTAGATCTTTCTCAGATTCTGTAATCTTGAAGACTCGCTTAAAATTTCCCTTCTTCTAGAGAAACACCCTGATGGCTCTAACACTCTATGTTCCTAAAGTATTTTGTTTTTATTGCTATTACAACAAGTATCACTTTATATTGTCATTACTGGTGCAACTCTCTTCTAGCTAAATCATTGATGCCTTAAAGCAAGAGAGTGTATCTTTTTTAAAAAAATTATCTTCTCCTTTTCCTCTTTTTTCCTTTTGGTGAAGTTTTTTCTTTATATTGGCAGCTTCTACTTCATTGTGGCATCTTAGAGGCATTATGAAAATAAGAGATTTTCAAATAAACCACAAATAATTTCATAAACAAGCCATGTCCTCTTTTATGGAATAGTACTTTGTGGTATACTGTACACTAAATTTCAAATTCCCAAATAATACTGTGGACATTATTCCAACCCAAGAAGAGTAAAAAT
>NW_007214736.1:0-787 GCF_000164805.1 Carlito syrichta
TGCTATTACAACAAGTATCACTTTATATTGTCATTACTGGTGCAACTCTCTTCTAGCTAAATCATTGATGCCTTAAAGCAAGAGGGTGTATCTTTTTTAAAAAAATTATCTTCTCCTTTTCCTCTTTTTTCTTTTTGGTGAAGTTTTTTTCTTTATATTGGCAGCTTCTACTTCATTGTGGCATCTTAGAGGCATTATGAAAATAAGAGATTTTCAAATAAACCACAAATAATTTCATAAACAAGCCATGTCCTCTTTTATGGAATAGTACTTTGTGGAATACTGTACACTAAATTTCAAATTCCCAAATAATACTGTGGACATTGTTCCAACCCAAGAAGAGTAAAAATTCAGCCTAGTTATAGTCTTACTTGAATGTGTCAACAACCAAGTTGTTTTTTCATCCTTCAGAAATTAGGATTTCTTTTTTTTTTTTTTGAGTTGGAGTCTCACTCCATTGCCCAGGCTGGAGTGCAGTGACACACTCACGGCCTTCCAAGTAGCTGGAACTACAGGTGTACGCTGCCATGCCTGGGTAATTTTTGATTTATTGTAGAGATGAGGTGTCTTGCCAGGTTGCCTGGGCTGGTCTCGAACCCGCGGGCTCAAGCAATCCACTCACTTTGGCCTCCCAAAGTGCTGGGATTACAGGCTGAACCATCGAGCCCAGCCAGAAATTAGGATTTCTAATAATAATAGCTACAAAATTTTATTTCTACCATGTACCAGTTATAGGATTATTAATCCTTAAAACAGTTCTATAAGGTAAGTATAGCTGTGTCCATTT
>NW_007214737.1:0-391 GCF_000164805.1 Carlito syrichta
TATTTTTTCTTGTAATTGTTTTCCAAAATGTCCTTATATTTTCTTTAAACATTATGCATTCGTATATCCATTCAACAAATGTTTATTGAGACTTACTCTAAGTCAGGCACTGTTAGACTCTGTGGAAACAGCTTTGTACAAAATAAGTGAAATTCTGCCCTCAGAGTACTTACTTTCTACTCGGGGAAGCAATTAACCAATAAATTAGAGATATAGTTATATGCAGTAACAATACGGGAGAAACAAAGCAGGAGATGGAATCAAGAAGTACATTTTGGGAGTATGGGGTTGCAATTTTTTAAAATGTAGGCTTTGAGTCAACAGTCCTTGGTTCAAATACTGTTGCTGCCCTTGGGCAACTTGGCTTATCCAAGCTACGATGTCCTCATCT
>NW_007214738.1:0-732 GCF_000164805.1 Carlito syrichta
AAACCCCACCAGCAGTATTTCCAGCATGTACGTTAAAGATACATCTCTCAGAGTAAAGCACTGTTGCAGTGATAGTAGTACAAATCAACTTATCAGCTTTCTTGAGTTTTGTGGACTCTGGGATGCTGCTGGCATATGGAGAAGTCCATGTGGGCTCTTGGTCTGTGAGGAAGACCAGCGTGGTAGGGAGTCCTTAAAGAAGGCTTCCTCAAGGGAGTAGACCCTGAACTTGGACAGCGGACTAGAAGAGATAAAGGAACAAGGGGAGACAAACTAGGTTAGAAGAGTAAGAGAGGAAGAATTCCAACCAAGACACCAAAGTGAAAGTGAGCATGGGATGTTCAGGGAGGCCTGACTTGACTCACAAGGGGAACCATGTTGAGGGTGGTGGGAGCTATAGTTGGGTAGGGAGGATAATATGAAACTCAAAGCGTTATATGAGCTGGGAAGAATTGAAATGTGTTGGTAGAAGACAGGACATCACTGAAGTTTCTAAAAATCTGAGAGCTGGCATGAAGGGCAGAATATAGTACTAGGTTAGAACCCAGGTGAGCATCAAACCATATAAGTGTGAAGATTGATGTTATCTGTCATGTGTTTTGTGACCTGGGCAATCTGTGTAAACTTCTCATGCTTTTGTTTCCATATACGTAAAAGGAGAATAACATCAGTTGTGAGGATTGAGAGAATTAATGGAAATCATTAGTCCAGCGCTAAATGGCATGGATCACG
>NW_007214739.1:0-484 GCF_000164805.1 Carlito syrichta
GTGTTGGTAGAAGACAGGACATCACTGAAGTTTCTAAAAATCTGAGAGCTGGCATGAAGGGCAGAATATAGTACTAGGTTAGAACCCAGGTGAGCATCAAACCATATAAGTGTGAAGATTGATGTTATCTGTCATGTGTTTTGTGACCTGGGCAATCTGTGTAAACTTCTCATGCTTTTGTTTCCATATACGTAAAAGGAGAATAACATCAGTTGTGAGGATTGAGAGAATTAATGGAAATCATTAGTCCAGCGCTAAATGGCATGGATCACGTGCTCCATAGTTAAAATTATATGATACCTGTATCATTTATCTGACCTTGACATTAGAGTTCTGAAATCTTGGACTCTGAAAGGTCACAGAGAAGACTGTTAGAGGAATAAGCTATGCCAGGTCTAATGACTCAAGGCTGTAATCCTAGCATTTTGGGAGGCTGAGGCGAGAGGACTGCCTGAGCTCAGGGGTTCAAGACCAGCCTGGGTAA
>NW_007214740.1:0-566 GCF_000164805.1 Carlito syrichta
TTGAATGAAAGCTCATAATAAGTGCCTGACACATGACGACTGATACTGCTGATGATTTATGGTTGCTATTATCCTTGATGTGGCATAGACTAAAGACCTCTCAATCTAGGTAAGAACTGCTTATCAGATGATTCAAAAGAAACACCTTCAAATATTTATGTACATATATTCCCCATTTCTAACCTGATCTTAACCAAGAGAAGACCAAAACACTTCATACATCTATTGTCAATGTTTTGGCCTCAAGCCAATTAATTTTAATTCTCATATCAACATAAAATTATTCATTTACATGTCATTTCAGAAAATGCAAAAACAAATCTAATCCACTCAGATGAATCAGAGAATCTCACTTCTGGCACTGAAGGTACCTATGCTCATATTTCTGTTCCAGTTTTTCAGCTAAAAAGTTTTTCCTCAATTTAGAATATATTGTCTTTAGTGTTTTCATCAATCCAAGGCATTAAAAAAAAAAAAGACCATTGCGATGGTATGGCAAATGAGACAGAATGCTAAGCAACAACAAAATACAGTAGTTAAAAGGCTCATAGAAAATGAGAAAATAA
>NW_007214741.1:0-663 GCF_000164805.1 Carlito syrichta
AGAAGACCAAAACACTTCATACATCTATTGTCAATGTTTTGGCCTCAAGCCAATTAATTTCAATTCTCATTATCAACATAAAATTATTCATTTACATGTCATTTCAGAAAATGCAAAAACAAATCTAATCCACTCAGATGAATCAGAGAATCTCACTTCTGGCACTGAAGGTACCTATGCTCATATTTCTGTTCCAGTTTTTCAGCTAAAATTTTTTCCTCAATTTAGAATATATTGTCTTTAGTGTTTTCATCAATCCAAGGCAATAAAAAAAAAAAAGACCATTGCGATGGTATGGCAAATGAGACAGAATGCTAAGCAACAACAAAATACAGTAGTTAAAAGGCTCATAGAAAATGAGAAAATAAATAAAGTTTGAAAATTACTTACAAATATCATGGAGATAAGATAATGGTTTGTAATTATAGCTATACTTTTGAAATTTCATGTAACACAGAGTTATACTATTCTACAGATATTCTGCCTATTCATAGTTGCCATTTTATTAATCCTTAAATAATAATGTTTCTTACTGCAGCTTAAAAGAAAACTAACTAATTATTTTATCCACTTATCTTCATCAAGATAGAAAAGACTTCCTGCTCATTATTAGTTTCGAAAAATATCATATTTCTAAAGACTGTAGATGAAAGTAACAATTTC
>NW_007214742.1:0-896 GCF_000164805.1 Carlito syrichta
GTGAAAGAAAGGAGGCATCTTAAAATTCTATATACTCTTCTTTTACTCTTGACCTTGATTAATGGTAGTGATCTATAGGTGATCTATATTTTATTTTTACTCTTCCCCCTTTTCTGGATGGTGAGAACAATCACTTTCTCAAGAAAAAAGAATATTCTAGCTCACATATTTGCTATATTTCACAGGACAATTTTGTTCCTTACTACACTTGATAAACCCTGCAACCACATTTAGAGGGGCAGGGAGATGGGAAACACAAATTTATGTTTCAGTTTTGGTTATCAGATAGGTTAAAGAAAGTCAGGAGAGAATCTGACTTACTACAACTTAACTCTGCACCATTTATGAGCACATGCTACTTCTTTTAACTCTATAATTCTTGTTGAGTACAGTAGTAAATATCATTCGTCTCATTTTACCCAAAGAAAGCCCAGAGTGATTGACTCACTTTCTATTGAGAGAAGAGCCAATTTGTGACAGAAGCATGGTTCAAGCTCAAGGAAATTAGAAATGAGTTGGAAAATTCTGGAATCTCTGTTCTCTTACAGATTTTCAATTGAACTATGTGTCTATAAAGTGAAACTGGCTGTTCATAATTTTGTTAGTGTTACACCTCAATACATGTTCCTTTCTTTCCTTTTTTTCATCATGAAAACCATGAGGATTAAATGAGATAACACACACTGTCTAGCAGAATGTCTGGCTCTGTGAAGATAGACATCCAATGATAGTCCTTTTTCCTCTTACTCCCTCACCATTATTATTTCTGTTTTTAAAAAGAACTATAATTCTTTTCTAACTTGACTATCCAACAGCAAACCCAATTTTCTTCTGTATCAGGTATTTAGGATTATTCAATCTTTATACACAGCGGTTAGGATATAGCACTTTCCTTC
>NW_007214743.1:0-698 GCF_000164805.1 Carlito syrichta
ATTATGTTATGTTCATCAGGTGCTCAGAACCCCTCCCAGTTTCTCCTTCATATGCTTTCCCTTCATGGTACACATGGGCAGCGGAGACTCAGAGACCAGAGATGTGACATTTTGTGTCCGTGTTGCAAAGATGAGATTCTAGGGCTCCCAGCTTGGATCCAGGGCCTGCCCGTTCCCAGTGCACAGACTCCTTGTTCTAGGTGAGTGGATGGTTCTGCAGCAGAGACGCTCAGATAGTAAGCCATCTGTTTCCACCTCTGCGAGGCTGTGCACAAGTGCCCCAGGAGTTGGACTCTGTTCTGTATATTACGGTATTTTTATTAAGTCCAAAGTTAACTTTGGGCAATTTCTTTCTCATTATTGTATACCAGGTTTGCAACGGCAGTGTGAAATGAATGTTTTAGAGCACTCAGACTCCAGTAAATTTTAATTCAGAATACCAAGGTAATTCAGGGAAGAATAGTCCAAATTAATTCTGATAAACTTCGCATGTCTAATAGTTGAAAATGTCCTGTGAATTTTATTTCAAGTCAAAGAGAAAATATTAGGATGTTTTTTTTATGTAACCTTTTTACTGAAGTATAACACAAATTCATCAAAGTCTATAAGTCATAAAGTCATACAAATCATAAAAGTTTGCAAATCAAAATTTAGTGAATTGCACCTTCCCCCGCCCCCACCAGTGATGCAAAACAAAA
>NW_007214744.1:0-774 GCF_000164805.1 Carlito syrichta
AGGCATTCTGTTTTTTATTATCCAACATGGCCTCTTGTTATCATGGTGGTCTTCTTACTAGCTGGAAAACAAGTGCAGCATTCTAGTAGAATTTCTTTGTTTAACCAAGATTATTTAATGGTTTAATCTGTAACTTTTATTCTTTTAGCTACAACATTCAAAGTTTGTGCAAAATACCTAAGTAGCACATAGAGGCTTTAAACCTACACACTGATTATGTTCAAAACCTCTTAAAGGGGCCAGCAACAAAATGACATTAAAAGAGAAACATCCTTTAATGTCAGAAGTGCCCATGAGTATGTTAATGGAGCAGTTGTGTTCAGACGAAAGAGAAGGGAGAGTTATCCTGGGCACAGTCTGAAATCAAGCAATCAGCACTTAAGAATGTTCATACAATATTTTACATGCAGACTGATGTTAGACTTGCTAGCAGTCCTGTGGGCTAGACTAGTTATTATGACTGTATTTTATAGAGGAAGAAACAGAGACATGGAATGACTTGTCTTAGAACGCACAGCAGTTCCAGAACTCCACCTTTGCTAGTCTGACTTCATGACTAGGGAGAGCAAACTAGGCTAGAGGAAGACACTAAAGTAAAAACAAAAACAAAATGCATCGCCAAAATATTGCTAACAGACATTTAGAAAAATGTCTTGGACTTCTTTTGGTAGGAAAAGGGGCAACGTTCATATCTTCGTTCAATATCCTTTTTTCTTGACTTCTGATTTTTTATGTAAGAGCTCTCAGTCATATCCTCAGCTATATTTAAGAGGA
>NW_007214745.1:0-506 GCF_000164805.1 Carlito syrichta
CACACACACACACACACACACACACACACACACACACACACACAAGCTGACCTGTTCACCACCTCTTCATCAGCCTCTACCTTAGTCAATGTTTTCACCCCATTCCTTAAGCACAGTGACCACTTCTTTCTTAAGCCCCAAACTTAAAAAACTCTCCTCAGTCTCTCTGACCATTTGCATCTTCTTTCTTTCAGTTACTATACTCAGGTCATTCCTCTAAAGAGACAGCTTTTCAGGTTAATCCAACCTCAAACTGTGGCCTGCAGGCACTGGTTTCTGTATGTGTAATTACAGAGTATCTTGTAGTTCTACTTGTACTTTTGCCTCCTAGGGAATAAAGTCCTTAAGTGAAAATGTGAATTTTATGCATATTTGTGCACTACCCTCCAACAGTGCTTTGAATTTGTTTATTTCAATGTATTTGCTAAACATTTATGACATGTTAAACACCGCCATTGTAGGTGATGTGAACAAAACATAAGTCAAATGTAATCCTTGGCCTTCAG
>NW_007214746.1:0-668 GCF_000164805.1 Carlito syrichta
TCTAGTCAACAGGGAAGGGGATCATGTAGGGTCTTGTGGCCATTATATGGACTTCTGAGGGAACTGGGGAACCATGGAAGGGATACACTCTGAGCGATGCTTCTTTTTATATGAAATATTGTATATTTATTCTTATATGTTTAAACTTCATCACCCTTATTCTTTAATTTTATTTTAAAGATGTGGGGTACAAGTCAAGATTAGGTATACAAGTGGTCATTATGCAGGTAAAGTTTGGGACTTCCTTTGGTCCCCACTTCATCTGGTTTGAGATCAGATAGCCTTATTGATATTATGTGACCTCCTCCCTCCCCTGGCAGTTTTCAGCTACTGCCAATCCCTTTCTTATAGTATTAGGGTAAATTTTCAGGGTCCATTTATGAGTGAGAACACGTGGTACTTAGTTCTTTGTTTCTGTGATAAATCACTGAGTATTATAGACTCTAAATCCATCCATGAACTGTGCTTCTAAAGCATTCCTTTGCTTAGTCTGCTGAGAATAAATTTCAGAAGAAAGGAATGATTGCTATAAGACCAGTGGGAGGCTGATTGAAATGACTTGAGGAGCAGGGGGATGATGGTGGCTTGGACCAGGCTGGGGAGAGCCATTACCAGAATCTAAGTAGAGTGTGAAGGTCAAGAGAACACAATTTCCTAATGGATTGAGT
>NW_007214747.1:0-1701 GCF_000164805.1 Carlito syrichta
CTTCAAAACACAAATAATTCAGTCTACAGTACATCAATACATGACATTTATTGAGCATTTAAAATGTTTCAAACCTTGTTCTGGACATGGAAGGAAAGATAAGTTGCAATACTAGTCCTAATAATTTAGTGAATTTAATTAAAACAACGATAAGTTATACACAACTGTTGATCACTTGTTATGTGGCATGACTAGGTTACCCCATTAAAACCTCACTGTAATTCTGTTATCTCCAAAACAGAGGCTCAGAGAAGTTAACAGATTTGTATAATGTTATACAACTTGCAAGTGGCCGAGCATAGATTCTAGCCTAGCCTAGTTCTGATAAACTTCCAATTACATGATCTTAAACACTGGAATACATACTGAATCTACAGTTACTGCATTACTAGATGAAACATTCGCCAAGAAAATATGCTTGTTTATAAAAAAAGGGCCGTGGGGATTTTTCCAATACAAAGCCACAAAAAGTAACATTGTTGACCAATATTGGAAACCTTCCAATTCTCTAAGAGCTGTGCAGATTTTAGGCTGAAACAAGCCCTGTAGATAAGGCACTGACTGTGGGATGCAACAAAAACAAATAATCTCAGCAAATAATTTATGTGTCATCTTCCTCAAAAAAGTAAATTAAGTCTGTTCACATGAAAAAGTTGAAATTAATTAAATAATACCATTATCATTCATCATATTCTTTCTGATGCTTTTATTTATATTAAGGCTGAAAACACTTCTTGTTTTATTTCAATATATACGTATTTTCGAAAAGCATTTCATTTGAAGACAGTAGGCTTCCTTGTTTCAAACAGTCTGGTTTTGGACTTGAACAGTAAGAGACAATTCACTTGCAGAGAATGTTCTGCTCAAATTAATTCCAAGTATAATTTGAGGAAAGCAATAATATCTTATGAGTTTTTTTCAGGCTCAAGTACAATTAGAAACACTATTTTTAAAAAGCATTAATTTTCCTTTGGAAAATATCGGATCGAATTTTTTTAAAAAGTCAAAAAATAGAACTATGTGCAATTGCCATGTGTTCAAATTGTAATAATATAAGTAGTAGCATTACTTTTGTTAAATGTTTCCTAATCATCTTGCTTGTGCAATTAAAAAAAGCACCCATGCCTGCATGCACAGATGCATATGTGCTCACTGGTAAATACACACACACACACACACACACACACACACACACACACACACACACACACGGAGAGAGAGAAGTATGTGATATGTTGCAAATAAGGCATTTTCCTTAACGGTTTAAAGATAGAACACATATTTCTTTCAAATATATGAAGCATAGGAATAAATATAACTGAAGGGTAAAAGATAAATGACTGTAGACAAGGCCATGATCAACCTGAGTCAGAAAACCCAGTACACATGCAGCTAAGTACACTAAGGACAAATAAACAACATCAAAAGCATAATATCACACATCATTTTTTAATAGAAAGCACAATATTGGTTTGAATACAAATTTCATGCTTTTCCCACAATAAACTATATAGGAACCAAAAGACAGAGATAGCATTATAGATGTAAAGTGGAAAGGATTTAGGAGATATTGACAATTTTAAGTTAGTGAACAGTCACTATACAGTCAATATAGTAGACTTAAAGTGAACAATTCAATAAACAGCTTACAACTTTCTATAGTCCAGTGACATGCTGGTAAACCAGCTCACTGAAAAACAA
>NW_007214748.1:0-755 GCF_000164805.1 Carlito syrichta
TTTATTGAGCATTTAAAATGTTTCAAACCTTGTTCTGGACATGGAAGGAAAGATAAGTTGCAATACTAGTCCTAATAATTTAGTGAATTTAATTAAAACAACGATAAGTTATACACAACTGTTGATCACTTGTTATGTGGCATGACTAGGTTACCCCATTAAAACCTCACTGTAATTCTGTTATCTCCAAAACAGAGGCTCAGAGAAGTTAACAGATTTGTATAATGTTATACAACTTGCAAGTGGCCGAGCATAGATTCTAGCCTAGCCTAGTTCTGATAAACTTCCAATTACATGATCTTAAACACTGGAATACATACTGAATCTACAGTTACTGCATTACTAGATGAAACATTCGCCAAGAAAATATGCTTGTTTATAAAAAAAGGGCCGTGGGGATTTTTCCAATACAAAGCCACAAAAAGTAACATTGTTGACCAATATTGGAAACCTTCCAATTCTCTAAGAGCTGTGCAGATTTTAGGCTGAAACAAGCCCTGTAGATAAGGCACTGACTGTGGGATGCAACAAAAACAAATAATCTCAGCAAATAATTTATGTGTCATCTTCCTCAAAAAAGTAAATTAAGTCTGTTCACATGAAAAAGTTGAAATTAATTAAATAATACCATTATCATTCATCATATTCTTTCTGATGCTTTTATTTATATTAAGGCTGAAAACACTTCTTGTTTTATTTCAATATATACGTATTTTCGAAAAGCATTTCATTTGAAGACAGTAGGCTTCCTTGTT
>NW_007214749.1:0-19754 GCF_000164805.1 Carlito syrichta
TATTTTCCAAAGGAAAATTAATGCTTTTTAAAAATAGTGTTTCTAATTGTACTTGAGCCTGAAAAAAACTCATAAGATATTATTGCTTTCCTCAAATTATACTTGGAATTAATTTGAGCAGAACATTCTCTGCAAGTGAATTGTCTCTTACTGTTCAAGTCCAAAACCAGACTGTTTGAAACAAGGAAGCCTACTGTCTTCAAATGAAATGCTTTTCGAAAATACGTATATATTGAAATAAAACAAGAAGTGTTTTCAGCCTTAATATAAATAAAAGCATCAGAAAGAATATGATGAATGATAATGGTATTATTTAATTAATTTCAACTTTTTCATGTGAACAGACTTAATTTACTTTTTTGAGGAAGATGACACATAAATTATTTGCTGAGATTATTTGTTTTTGTTGCATCCCACAGTCAGTGCCTTATCTACAGGGCTTGTTTCAGCCTAAAATCTGCACAGCTCTTAGAGAATTGGAAGGTTTCCAATATTGGTCAACAATGTTACTTTTTGTGGCTTTGTATTGGAAAAATCCCCACGGCCCTTTTTTTATAAACAAGCATATTTTCTTGGCGAATGTTTCATCTAGTAATGCAGTAACTGTAGATTCAGTATGTATTCCAGTGTTTAAGATCATGTAATTGGAAGTTTATCAGAACTAGGCTAGGCTAGAATCTATGCTCGGCCACTTGCAAGTTGTATAACATTATACAAATCTGTTAACTTCTCTGAGCCTCTGTTTTGGAGATAACAGAATTACAGTGAGGTTTTAATGGGGTAACCTAGTCATGCCACATAACAAGTGATCAACAGTTGTGTATAACTTATCGTTGTTTTAATTAAATTCACTAAATTATTAGGACTAGTATTGCAACTTATCTTTCCTTTCCATGTCCAGAACAAGGTTTGAAACATTTTAAATGCTCAATAAATGTCATGTATTGATGTACTGTAGACTGAATTATTTGTGTTTTGAAGGAATTTTTATATAAAGGGGAAATTCAAGCATATTAAGGAGTAGGGAGAACCCCTATGTACTCACCATGTAACTTCACCAACTATTGACTCACAGTCAGTTTTGTTTCATGTATACTCCTTTACACTTGCCCCTTCTCATTTTTCTTCAAGTGAATTGAGTTCACTTTTTAATCCTTTCCGCAACCATCCTCCACTGCCCATCCCCAGCTGATACGCTCAGGAGATACAAAGGCTTTTCAAAAGGAAAATAAACAAAACAAAATGTAAGGTGATATCTACTGCCATGATCACAGAAAGCATTTCCAAAGCTTAAGAGAAAATATGGATTTTCTGTTGCTATTTTTGTCCCTTAGGGCAGATAACTGAGGCTTGATCCGGCAACAAGGGACAGGTGGTTAGAGTTGAGAGTTTTTTGGAAAATGACTCATACAGAATAACGATCAGTTTTTGTTTTTGTTTTGTGGGTTTTTATTTTATTTTATTTTTTAGAATGAAAGGAATGATTCGTTTTCCTTGCACTTGAAGATAGAGAATATGGAATTTGCCCAGTAGTATCAGGGCTAAATTAATTTATGGGCATTTAAAGTGAATGAAGTAGCTATTCACCATACAGCTGCTAGATAAGAGGGAGGTTAAGGATGTTCCAGTTGATATCAGTCATTTAATATAACAGCGATAAAAGACATTTCATATTATTCTTGAAAATTATTACACACCAAATTCCCTCTTTCTCAAGTAATGTGTGATTCTGTTGTTTATTGGGCTCCATTTCTTTTACTGCTAGTGAATAAATTCTGTGAGTTGTATATAAGAGATGTGAGAAGTAGTGGAATTTGCAGTAGCAATATTATCCTAATCACAGGCAATATTCTGACTGCTCTATATATCCTAGTGTTTACCTCCTTAAAGAGAGCGGCAGGTGGTAATGGTAACAGCAACTGTAAAATGTTTTGGAAGAAGTTTGACATTATTCCTTGATGTAATAGCATATTTCCTTAAAGGTTATTTGAACTTGCCTTGTGTTATACAAGAAAAGGGCAGAATAATTTTTGTTGTGGCAGAATTCATTGATTTGGGGTGGCAATATTGATTGCATGTGCATTTGAGTTTATTGCAAATAGAAATTGTGCAAGCATATCATGGTTGTATTGGCAGACTGTCTCAGATGTCAACAGCCATCTCTTAGTAGCACAGGAAAAAAAAAAGCTTTATAACTTTAGTAAGATATTAAAGTGCCTACCTAGTCTTTATTTTTAAAACATTTATATTCATATTCATATCAATTCTATCATTCAATTATACATTTAATAAACAGTTATTGAAGAGCTCCTTGGAACCTGGTCTTGTACTTAGCAGCGAGAAAATGTATATAAATCAAGCAAAGTTGTTATCCTTCAGGAGTACATAGCCTGGTTAAGGAGGCAGATATCTGTACAGAAAACTAGAGGACAAAACTGACCTTACTGTGAACTAATTTGGAATTAATAGTATGGTGCCCAATAAGGTGTAGGACATTTAATTTCCATGTAGATTGATTTTCTTTTTTTTTTGGGGGGGGGGTTTGAGTCTCACTCTGTCACCCAGACTGGAGTGCAGTGGCCGCTCCTGGCCACCACAGCCTCGACCTGCTGGGCTCCAGTGATCCTTCCGCCTCAGCCTTCCGAGTATCCGGAATTGCAGGCGCGCGCTACCACACCCGGCTAAGTTTTTGATTTTATTGTAGAGATGAGGTCTCACCTGCCCAGGCGGGTCTCGAACCCGCGGACTCAGGCAATCCACTCACCTCAGCCTCCCAAAGGCGCGGGATTACAGACTGAGCCACCGAGCCCGGCTGTAGATGGATTTTGAAAAAGAAATCAGTGCTACGTATAATTAAGAAACATAAAAAGATAAATTGTAAATTAATACTTGACATGTTACAAAGGATTTTCCAATACATTAAATCATTGGAGTCTCATGGCAAGCTTATAAAATACATTGTAGGAGACCCAAGCTTTACCTGTATGATGTCCACTTTTATACCTAATCCTGAATTGTACCACACATATTTAAAATAAAATATCATTTTAAAACTAAAAATAATATATTGTAGTATATTTCTCTGCTGCCTTTTACTCCAAAACTCCTTCAGTTGTCTGTATTTGCTGACTGCCACTTCTCTACGTTTTTCTTGGTGTATTTTCAACTAGGATTTCTTCAACACTACTCTAGTAAACCTGATCTTATCAAGCCATCCACAGCCTATCTGTCACCACGTACAGTGGCAATTCTATCTTCATTTCACTTTTTCCTCCTTGTTGTACTTTACTTGACTCTCATAGTCCTCTTCCTATCTCATTGGCTGTACCTTTTTCTCTTTTACTGAATCTTCTTCTCTCCAACCTCTTAATGTGGGCGTACTCAGGGTTCATTCTCAGATTCCTTTCCATCTTTATCTACACACAATCTCTACATGATCTATCCAATTCTATTACGTTAAATGCCATCCCTATGCTGTTGACAACTCCCTTCGTATATTTTCAGTTCAGAACTCTCCCTAGAAATCCCAACCCATATAATTAACTTTCTACGTTGTTGGTACATTTAATTGTGTAATAGTAACATCCAAGTTAACATATATAAGGCAGAAATCTCATTTTTTACCATCACTCCTCTTTCAGGTGTGCAAAACCTTCATTCACCCTATATCCATAAGTGGTATAAATGGTAGCTCTCTTCTACTTTCATTAGTTAAAAAAAATGGAATTATATTTGACTACCCAGGTTCAAACATAAATATATCATATCAGCTCTTCATTCAACATTCATTCATTAAACATATATTTATTGAAACTTACTAAGTGCTGGGCATTTTTTTACATACTGGGAGTAAGACTGTACAAACAAAAATGAATATCCCAGCTCTCCTGAGGCTCCCATTCTAGAGGAGAGCTTATACTAGAGTAACACTACCTTTTAAGATATATTCAGAATCTGACTATTTCTTATCACTTCAAGCACTATCATTGGAGTCTGAGTCAAGAAGTGAATCCAATCACCTCTTTCCTGGATTACTGTAACAGCTGTAATAGTTCTCTAACTCATCCCCTTGCTTCTGTCCTTTGCCTTCTACAGTCTATTCTGAACAAAACACTAAGAATAATTCTTTAAAAGCACAAGTCAGGCAATTTCATTCTCTCAGAGGCAAAAATGTTCTTCCTCCAAACATCCAAATGGTTCTCCCCTGTACTTCCTTTGAGTTCTGCTTAAATGTCACCTTATTGGAGATGTCTATCTTGACCATATCATGAAAATTGCACATGAATGTGTATATACACATGTGTACACAAATATATTATTTAGTTGTTATCCTTTATATTGATTGAGTTTATCTTCTGAAAATATATCACACAGTTGTTTCTTTGTTTATGTCTTTCTTCCCTCCCCTGAATATTAGCTTCATGAATGTTTGGGGATTTTGTGTTTTGTTTAATTGTCTGCTTTCAGGGAACAATTTATCTAAGGGGAGAGCAAGTCATATTTTTTTGACACTAGATAGGAAAAATTACAGAACAGAAAATAATTCACTCCGACTAGGAGGCACAGAGAAAATGTCACTTAAAGGGTGGCATTACACCTTGGTTTTGAAGGATATCAGTTATGCTGATAGCTAGAGAATGATGACAAAACAGCTCAAGTCAAAGAAACAATTATATAAGATAGAATATAAGAATTCATTGATGCGTTGCACATTTAGGAGTGATAAACTAGAGAGTTATAAATAACTATAGAAGAACTTAGAAAAAACAAAGCTGAAACTATAGATAAGGTGAGATAAGGCTCTGAATATCTTTATAGTAATTTGGACATTTTTATAAGCAAATGAGAAGCCATTATTGGACTTTGGAAGGAATAGGAATAATTTCAATTACATAATAGGAAGATGAATCTAGCATTAATTTGAAGACTGGATTGATGAGGCAAGATGTACATTATGAGACTTTTGAAATAGTCTAAATAAAAAATGAGAACCTGATCTCCTCTGCTTACTGTGGCCATTGCTTTCAGATTCTTCCCAACTAGAGTAGTCTATAATTTTTCTATCTCAGCAGTGGGAGATGCTGCCTTAGTATTGTGTTTGCCTCTTACTGGTCAGGCATGACCCGTGGTATGCCATATTAGGCAGACAGCAGAAAGTAGAGAAAAAGATTTGTTAGGCTTATGATAAAGTGTATACAGTAGAATAATTAAAAATATGTATGTCAGTATCAATTACAAATCCAAGAGGGAGAAATGATTAAGTACTTTATAATCTCACAATTTATGGAATTTTATGCAACTTTTCAAATAAAGTTTATGAAGAATTATTAAGGCCATAAAATATCAACTCATTCATTCATTCATTAAACAAATATGCATTTGGATGTTATTTAATGTGTCAAGCACTTTTTTAGGTACTAGGGATGTATCAGTGATTAAAAAGTCCCTGTTCTCAAAGATCTCACCTCCTAGAAGTATAAAACCTATAGGCTGGGCTTGGTGGCTCAACCTGTAATCCCAGCACTTTGGGAGGCCAAGGTGAGTGGATGGCCTGAGCCCATGGATTCAAGACCAGCTCAGGCAACTTGGTGAGACCTCGTCTTTACAATAAATAAAAACTTAGCCAGGCATGGTAGCATGCTCCTGTAGCTCTGGTTACTTGGAAGGCTGAGGTGGAAGGCTCCCCGGAGCCTAGCAAGTCGACACTGAGATGGCTATAAGTATGCCACTGCACTCCAGCCTGGGCTACGGTGTGAGACTTCAACTCAAAAAGAAAGAAAAAGAAAGAAAGAAAAAAAATATAAGCCTTATGAAGCTTACAATGATCATTGAGAAAAACAGAATGCAAATGTTCAAATGTACTTTTTGAAAGATGGATATACTAGTAGAGATATAAGTTTTGTGTAGAAAAGAGTTTTTCAAATATAAAAAATATTTTTGTCATAATGGAATCATGAGTTACTATTTTGTTATTTGAACTTTACTTAGTTTTCAATTAATGTTGATTTTATTGTCAGTGCATTAGTTTAAATGGCTGTGTATCAGGTTACCACAAAATTAGTGGCTGAAAAACACATAAAATATCACCGTTTCTTTGTAACAGGAGTCTGAGTCTGAGTCTGACTTAGTTTATCTCTTCTGTTCAAAATCTCACAAGGCTGCACTCAAGATGCCCTTATTCAGGTGGGCTACATTCTTACCTGAGGACTCAAATAAGGAAGAATCTGCTTCCAAGGTTACTTCAAAAATTGGAATAACTGATTTTCTTACAAAAGTAGCATTCAATACCCTGAATTCTTATGAGTTGTAGGCTGAAGTCCTTTAACAATCCCTTGCCATATGAACTTTTTCAAATTGGTTACTTACTCCAGCAAGAAGAGTCTCTAAAGCAAATCTTAAATAATGTACCATAATCACAAGAGTGGCAATTCCGCCGGGCTCCGTGGCTCAGCCTGTAATCCTGCGCCTTTGGGAGGGTGAGGTGAGTGGATTGCCTGAACCCGCGGGTTCGAGACCCGCCTGGGCAGGCGAGACCTCATCTCTACAATAAATCAAAAAATTAGCCGGGCGTGGTAGCGCGTGCCTGTAGTTCCAGCTACTTGGAAGGCTGAGGCGGAAGGATCGCCAGAGCCCAGCAGGTTGAGGCTGCGGTGGCCGGAAGCGGCCACTGCACTCCAGTCTGGGTGACAGAGTAAGACTCCAACTCAAAAAAAAAAAAAGAGTGACAATCCATCATATTTGCCATGTTATATTGCTTAGAAACAGGTGACAGGCCCTGCCCACAGTAAAGATGAAGGTTGTGTATATTGGGAGGTGTGATCATAGGCCATCATTTTATGGTGTTTGCCAGATTAAAATATATAAAATATTAAATGAAATTGGATGGTGATCACAAGAAAAATTTAGTTAATTAGTTTTTTCTAATTTTTCTTAGATAATCAATAACTCAAAAATTCAAAGCCTTAGAAAACAAGGGATTATATTTCCCTCTATTTGCGTGTTGGTTACAGGTCAGCTAACTGACTATTACCAATGTGTCTTTATTCCAAGATTCAAGCTGCAAGAAGCAAGCACCATCTGGTATATGCCATTATCTAGCCAAAAGAAAAGGCAAAAGGGCTGGCAGAAACTCAAGATGCCTGTTAAAGCTTCTGGTCTCAAACAACACACATTTCCTTAGACAAAGCAAGTCTCATAATGGAGTCTGATGTCAGTGAGACAAAAAATTGCACTCCTGCCCCAGGCAACGACTACATGTCATGTGGCAAAATATAAGAATGTAATGTATACTTGCAAATGTTAAATAATATTTCCCACCATTTAATAAGGTTTGTCATTAAACAAATAACATTGAAACTGACTTTTACCAATAAAGTTTTATGCAAATGTATTTCAATTGTTTGATATAAAACCAATTGCTTGATAAAAAACTGATAAAATATTGTGGTAGAATTTGAACAAGCAAAAATAGCCTTAATTCTCCTTATTAATGGTTAAAACTTGATGCCTACATGATGCCTTAGTTTTTGGTGTTTAATGTTACTTTGGATATAAATATTTGTGGAGTATTGTCCTGACATAGACCGTTTCCCCTCATACCTGGCTTCTTTTTGCCTCCTCCTTCAGGGAGTGGCCTCTGGCCAAGGTTGGTCTCTGAAGAATGTGCATATTCCCAGTAATGAGTCCTAGGAAGCAGGTGACCAGGCAAAGCTGCAAACGATGTAGTTGTCAGGCATAATCAATGTAATTGTAAACACTATATAGGAATTTGAATGATTAAACTTGATTGCTTTGATTATAAAATTTTTTGCTGTACTTCTCTGAGGCGCAGATTTTTCACCAACCTGCTGCCAGTGCCACCCATAAGTTTTAACAAACAAATGTCTTTCCCTGCTGGACTTCTGAGTGACTTCTTTGGATAGGTAAACATATTGTGCAACCTCTCTCAGATTTGGGGTTACTGTGTTAAAAATCAGGGTATTAATTTCATAACAAAGGTTGCAAAAACTATTTTATTACTTTGTCTCTAGGTAAGACATTACATGATATTAATTTTCAAAAGAAGAAAATAAGAAAAACTAAAAACATGTCCCTACTCCAGTAGGTGCCAATTCAATGAGAAGTAGGAAGTTTATGTCAGAGCTGTAATCAAAATTGACTTTGGGAAACACATTTCCGATGCTCCATTGAATTTTTGTTCAATCCAATAAACTATGACTGATCTTTCCTCACATGCCCAGATATGTGCTTAGCCTGTGATATAGAAAGAGATCAGGGATTAAAAAAAGAGAATGTTAACGTTCCTGCCCTTAGTCCATGAATAGCCCAGCAGTGGAAGAGGTCGATAATTGCCCTAAGAATTTAAACTTAATTAACATCGGCTTGCTATTGAAGGGTTTTAGACAGACAGTGACACTACAGACTCCTGTTTTAGACCAGAGCTAATTAAATGTGTATAAAAATCACCTAAGTGCTAAAATGCATATTTTGATTCAGTAGAACTGGGATGGGGTCTTCAATTCTGCATTTTTAACAAGCTTCCAGGTCATACTGATGTTGCTGGTCCAAAGATCATATTTTGATAAACAAGGTTTCAGAAATACCCCATCCTCCTGCTTGCCAAGAAAAATAGATGAAAGGGAAAGGAGGATGAAGACATGTATATACTCAAATTCACTGTCATTCATCTTTTAAGTGGTCTTTGTAACTTGTAATTATTATCTATCCATGTACAGACAGCATTTAGATACTGCTATAGACTGATTCGTAAGGAGGTCAATCGGCAGTATAATTTAAGCCCTGGCTAAGTTACTAAAGTAGAGGATTAGAAATCTACAAAGATTATGACTCTGCAAGTCTTCTACCCTACAGTTGGGTGAGAAAAGAGATGTTAGAAACAGGAAAAAAAAGTTGAAGTAGAAGCAAGATCAATCAATTGTGATCTGAAAGCAGAAGAGCTTTGGTACTGAAGTAAACAGCCGTTGGGGAGTGAGACAGATAAATTAGCAAGGAGGTGGATGAATAAGGAGATGGAAATATAGAAACTAAATATATTCTGATCTAAGGGAAAAAAAAAACTCATCGCCGTTCTGTGTATTTTTTTTCAATCCTAAGAAATATTTGTGAATAACTGGATAAAATTCTTTGTCCTTTACAAATAATAGCACTCTGAGATAAAAATTGCCTTCCTGAAATGCCCTGACTTCTGGAATTATTCAGAAAACAGATATTTAAAAGTCAAATAGGTTACCTTAGAGATAATCCAGTGGCAACTGTTTTATAGATGAAACTGAGACACATTACAGGATCTGGGACCCAGTCATCTGACCCTTGCTCAGTGCCCAGATCTCATGGCTCAACATGAATAGAAAAATAAAAACATATAGAAAATGCATCTCTTCTTTCGATTTTAAGGTCACTGGGGTGCTAGTTTAACTTGTCTGTAGAAGGTACAATATTTATAGAAATACATTAAATACAACATGAAATATCTTATTTAAATGCATATTTGTCAGCACTGAGGATGAAAAAAGTTAGCTGTGACAGGCTGATGTGAAAGTTATCATTTTAATATATTCAGTTTGACAAATTTCCATAAAAGCAAGCTGTTCATAAGTGCAGATATATTGCTCATGTCTCAATGTTGTGTGTCACTGAAATGTGCAGTTTAAAACTCAAGAATAGGAAGGAAGCTGATTATCATTAGGTAATGTTAATGCAGATCAAATTTGAAATTTTCTTCAGGACAGGAGGAAAGGGTGGAGATGAGTGGATACTAATTCCAGAACAGCATGTGCCTGTGGATCCATGATGTATTGCTTGCTTGCCAAAGGCATTAGACAAAGTAGTTCTCCTTAAAAGTAAATTGAAAACAATGTCAATAAATTTACAGTTCCAATTTTCAAAGTCCATCATTATTAAACTGTGTGCAAAAGAAGTCATTTAGTGAATTTCTAACCATGATCATGTGTATATATGTATACATCTAATCTTTCTTTGCATGTCTTAAATAAAATAGATTGATATATATTGGGCTTACTAAATAATCATTGCCTAAGAAAAATTACACTTTCTCACACATTTATAATGATGTCTCTGATTTTGAATAGTTAAAATTATTTATAAATTGAGGTCATAACTTGAGATAATTTTCTGGTTAATTTAGATCAGTAAAACTAGGGCTTCAAAAAAAAACAACCACCCAAATTCTTGTGATTGTTTATCTACATTGATTAAATTCATCAAATAGTTGGTCAACTTATTATATCATTGTTTTAAGCAAGGATTATTTTTGCAATCATGGGGAACAACACCACACTATTGTAAAGACAGACCATTCTGTCAAAGTGCTCATCTCTATATATCTTCTGCTAATGTGCCAAGAACTCTGCAGGTTCTGCAAGCAGGCTCTGCTGGGTATAATTTAGGTTTGTAATTCTTAGTGGAGGTGGGGAGGGGTAGTATTCCCTAGAAAATACTTTGACAAATGTGGAAACTTTCTTTGTTTCTACAATATTACTAGTAGTCTTTTAGCAGCTAAGAGCCACAAGAAAGTACTGACTTCAAATATCCAACTGGACCTTCATAATTATGTTAAAGATTGTATTTTTTAGAGCAGTTTCAGGTACACAGGAAAATTGAAAGTTCTCAAATTTATCATGTACCCTTTGATCCCAAACATGCATGACTTGTCCCATTATCAACATCACACCAAAGGGGTGCATTTGTTACAGCTGATGAACCTACATCGACACATCACTATCACCCTAAGTCCATAGTTCACATTAGGTTTCACTCTTGGTGTTGTACATTCTGTAGATTTTGACAAATGTAAAATGGTATCTATCCACATTATAGTATCATACAGAGTAGTTTCACTGCCCTAATAATCCTCTGTGTTCCACCTATTTATTCTTCCCTCTACTGTAACCCCTAGTAATCATTGACCTTTTCGTTGTCTCCATAATTTTGCCTTTTCCAGAATGTTGCATAGTTGGAATCATTGTCTGTTTCAGATTGACTTTTTTCATTTAGTAACAGGCATTTGTGTTTCTCTTCTAACTTCTCATAGCTTGATAACTCATTTTTTTTAGCCTTGAATACTTGAATACTGTTCCTTTATCTGAATGTACTATAATTTATTTGATTTATTCACTTAACTGAAAGACATCTTGATTGCTTCCAAGTTTTGGCAACTACTAATAAAGCTGCTATAAACAACCACATGTAGGTTTTTATGCAGACATTAAGTTTCTAACTTCTGGTTAAATACCATGTAGGAACATGACTGCTGGATTGTATAATAAGAGCATATTTAGTATTGTAGAAATTACCAAACTGTCTTCTGGGGTGACATTACCATTTTTCATTTCCACAAACAATAAATGAGAGCTCCTGTTTCTCCACATCCACATCACTATTTGTCACTGTCAGTATTTTGGATTTTGGCAAATATCATAGATGTGTAGTGGTATTTTATTATTGTTTTAATTTGTATTTTTGATGACATATATTGTTGAATATCTTTTCATATTTTTCTTTGACATCTGTATGTCTTCTTTTGTGAGGTGTTTGCAAAGATCTTTGGTTCATCTTTTAATTGAGTTGCTAGTTTTCTTATTATTGAGTTTTAACAGTTCTTATATATTATGGATAACAATCCTTTACAAAATGTGACTTTTGCAAATATTTTCTCTCAGTCTGTGCAGTGTCTTTTCATTCTCTTGACATTTTCTTTCACAGAGAAGAAAATTTAATGAAATTCAGCTTATTAATTATTTCTTTCATAGCATGTGTCCTTAGTATCTAAAATGTCATAATCATACCAGGATCATCGAGATTTTTTCCAATATTATCTTCTAGGAGCTTTTCTGCATTGATTACACTGTAATGGCTACAAAGTATTGTCTACATTGATTACAATAAAATGTTGAATGGTTTATATCATCTACCCCTGTTGATTAATGGGTAGTATTTTGTAGACACATTATTTTATTTTATATTTATGTGCATAATCCTTTTTGAGATAATTTTTCTGTCTAACTTCTCCATAGCTATCTGAATCAGGAAGCTACTTCTATTTTACATATAAACACTAAGCATTGTTGCATGGATTTAATAAAAGTTGAAATTTCCAGGAATGCAACTACTGTGTAAATTTAAAAAGGTAATACTTTACATAGAGTGTAGAGTACCATTTAAAAAATTGTACTCCTGATAGCATAATTGGTATTGGATTTTCCAGCGTGACACAACACAACTGATAAGTGTCAGTCTGCATTTAAGCTATCACTGATTCTAGATGTAAGTGTAAGCTTGTAACTACTTCATGTTATTATTTTTTCTACTATAGTTATGTCAGAGCATATATACACAGACATATATGGTATGTGTTTTAAAGTAATTTTCTTTTATATCCTCTGCTTTACAATTAGAGCATTATATTGATGTTTTAAAGTCATGTATTAATTCAACAAGAATGTGTTGAGTAGCCACTATATGTCAGGCACTGTCCTACACATTTGGGGTATATAATTAAGCAAAATACAAAAATCCTTTTCCTCATTCTAGTGGAAAAGATGTATCACACAAACTGCATGTAATGAATGAGTAAAATATACAATATATTGGAAAGAAATAAGTACTATGGAATGAAAGAACAGAAATAAGCAGAATATGTGCAGCATGAAATTTCAATTTGAGGGAAAAGGCAAATATTGCAATTTTAAATAAAGAAATCTTAAAAAGCTTCATTGAGAAGACAATGCTCATGACAGACTTGAATGACAACGACTGAGTCATGCATCTAGTTTAGAATAGATATGTTCTTAGGATATGCCCTCGTTTATCTCTACTTTCCCTTTAGGTAAACTTTTCTCTAAATTCTCTCTTCTTCCCTCATCTTTAGTGGTTTCCTCATACTTTTCTTTTAAATTTCCATTTTTCTTTTGAGCCTCAAAAGGCTATCACAGGCTGTCTTAGGTACTGCTTAAATCTTTTCAAATTAAAGAGACTGCTGACTTATTGCTTAAAATAGATTTACATCAATTAAATCTCATGATGATTTGTGAAGCACAGATCTTTCTTCTGTGATCAGGTGAAATCTTACGCTATACATTTTTTGAGGCTGTGATTAGTTTTGTATTAAAGACTGACTGAAGTAATCCACTCTGTCTCCTCATTCCGTTACTGTCTCAGTATCTGCTTAGTCCTTCACTCACAGAATGTCCTCAAAAGGCTTTTGATGAGTTACTTTCAGCTTCACCCAGAGAAGTGAAAAATAAATCTCCCCATTACAGTTTTGTGGTGGAATCACTTTTATAATCCCATTTTCTTACTCTCTTTTTCTCTTTTCTCTGTCTCTCTCTCTCTCTCTGTCTCTGCCTCTCTCTCTCTCTCTCTCTCTCTCACACACACACACACACACACACACACACATACACACACACACAAAACAGCAGCAGCAGCCACAAGCCACAATAACAACAACAAACTTATGGCTGTGTAAAAGTCAGCCAATTGCTCTTAAACTTTATTTTGTTTTTAAATAATGTTGCTCAGAATCCTATCTCCTAGGATCCAAACAGTAAAATAAAAAAGAAACTTTGCAGGAAGTTTATATTTCAGATGTATGAAAGAGTCCCAATGTAATCAGTGGAAACACATAACTGAGATTAGTATTTTCAATATCGGAGGAATTTTGGAGACTGGCTATACACACAAAATTTAGAGTATGTATTGAGCTTTTGGTAGTAAAAATTGTGCCCCACATCAGAAGCAGTATTCCAAAGTTATTCTGTTTTCTTTTGCTTTAATTCCTGAATATATAGCCAGAATTAAATACCTCATTTAGTACAAAACATATATTTTAATTAAATCAATGAGGCCCAAAAGAAAAGTGGTAAAATGCTGAATGGTTTATGGTAAACAAGAAGCTGCCTGTCCTATCATCTATCCCTGTCAATTAATGGGAGGTGTTTTGTAGAAACAGAAATTGTTGTCTCTTACCCATGGCACTTTTATGTGTGACTGACAAGCAAATATCAAAGTCCCTGCAAATGCCAAGGCCACTGTCCTTGGACAAGGACAAGTTATTTGTCTTTGATAAAGTCACTGCCTGGGTGACTTTAAATAATTTACTTAAATTTTCTGAATCTCAATTTTCTTATCTATAAAATAGGGATAATAAGTTCTCCAGAGCATAAATCAGGAGTTTGCAAGAGGACTGAGGGAGATTGTATCTGGAGGCACTTTGAAACTTTATGTTGCTACATAAATATGAGGTATTATTATATAGGGTTGCCAGCTCTTGACTAGAAAAAAGGTACAACACTTTTGCACTGAATATATTTATTCTCTTGGAGATATCTTTGCCATCTCTTCCTAATGAGTTGTCAACACATATATACATAACATCAAAGTTAGTGCAATCTTTCATATGGCTCTTTGCAACTGGCTTCACATTATATTGTCTTTTCCATCACTGAGATGCCTGAAATGTGGCACAGGATTCATTGCTGGTGTTTTTATTGATATGTTTTGCACAAGATGATCAGAATTTATGCTTATATTACAGGAAAAAACATTTAACGAATCTTAGTGTTCAGAAAAAACTTGATATCCCTCCTCCATGACCCCAATATTTCAAGTACTGGCAGTCAATATGCAGTCAGAGTCAGTGCCTAGGGTCGTCTACCCAAGTTCCTCAACTGTCAAATGTACTCATCATCCCTCCAGGATGTACAAGAAAATAAATGTCTATGAGAGAGTATCTTCAATGTTGTACTAGATATTCTGTCACATCATAATAAAAGTTGTTCACATCTCATAGTCTACCATGGGAGAGATCTTTTGCTTCCATCTTTTGCTCTGCATGTTACTATCTTCCCCTTCACTCTTCTGACTATTCATTTGGTGATCTGATGGTTGCTTCTGTCCTTATTTGAGGGAGTATATTCTAAGGAACATTCCAATCCAACATGGACTCTGTCAACTCTAATCTCAACTTGCTTGATTTTGATCTTTTATCCTAGGTATGTGTAACTCTACTACATATAATTCTACATAAGTGGTAAGTTTGGATCATAATCCATACAGATTTCCATCAGTTATCAAGGTCGTCTTTAGAGCATGAAGCTATTTCAAATCCAGCACAGAACAGATTTTTGCCTATGGGGCCTGTTAACATTAACCTTCCTCTGTCATTCAAATGAGGGGGGCACAGCTATCCTTTAATTGGACCAGATGTTCTGAAGTGGCAATAAAGGTTCCAGCTAAACAGAGTGATTTAGATGACAAAAGAAATTTGAGTCCCCCCATTGCCAACTCAATTAAAAGATGTTACATTGCTATTTGAGAAGAGTTTGTCAGCTGCACAAAAGAATGATTGTAGTGCTATGACAAATCAAAAGATGCTTTTGACAAGAATTATATGTGCACCATACACAGGCATATGTTCATCTGTGTTAGACTGTGGAAAACCTCAAATTGTAAGTAATGAAAATGACACAGTGAGACTTAACAGCTTTTTCTGAGCTCGTGACTGTGCTCAAAACAGAAACTTCCCAATTTTCTGGTAAGATTTTATTACTCACCTCAGTCAACATGTCACATAATGGATACTGTACATTTTAAAAAGCAAATAGTCTTGAGTTTAAAATTAAGACTCTTAAGCTAAGCACTTTGATCTGAGATTCACTAAATAGGTGATAGGCACTTTAAGCTTGGTGAATGGTTGACAACTATTGATTGTCCATTTGAAAGGAACACAATTAGTGCTATTTGGCAAGTCGTGTGTAATTGAAAGTGGAAGTCCGAAATGAAAAAATGTAGCTAAAGTGGGCCTGTCTTCTAGAATTTTTTTCAACAATAGACATTAAAGAGGGGAAAACAAAAACAAAAACAAAACAAAACCGGTGATCAGTTACCCTTGAAAATTGCCATAACGTTGAATGGGAACTGATTTGGGCAATTTAAGATTTACTTTATGTCTATGTTTACCTAGGTCTAAGGTGTCTGAGGCATCTATGCTTATTGTATTAGACAGTTGTCTTTATTTTGGTAATGCAACCAAGAAGATATTACAGTTATTGTTCAGCTTATCATATAGATATTTTCAAAGCAAGTTAGTAACACAGTCAACATATATGAGAAAATATAGCATAATTTTCTACATATATATGTATTTGAGCAGCTATTAGCAACATGCTGCACTTAAATCACAAATTCTTTTGATAGCATAAGAAAATACGATTTGTGATTCAAGTATAGATATCTAGACAGCATGTCTTCATGATTCATAGTACAAGCACTTACGATACAACCAATTGACAGCATACACATTTACTTTATTTCACAAATTCCTTTGTGGTCATCATAGCTAACATTTACACCACACTTTAGAAAGCTGTGGCAAACATGCTGCCTTCTTGTACACTAACAGTTCTGTGAGGGATGAATGGTGGACATTATTAGACCCACATGTCTGCTAAGGGGTATTTCAAATCCTGCATTATTTCCAGTCTATATTTCTTCTATGAATTTAGTTAGAACAGAATCAGTATCATGACTTGTGCTTGATAATCTAGGATTACAAATATTTAAAATTCTAAAATTTGAACAAATTACACATGTATTGAAATGAAAGACAATTAGTTAAAGATGCGTACTACTTTAGCTACAGTGTTATTGTCCCTTCCATGGCATCAATTAATAAAACATGTCATCATAAACCCAAAATAGAAATTGTAAATAGTTTAGTCACAGTGCTAACTGCTAGTAATGTGGGCAATATTCTGCTCTGAGTTCAGATCTCAACCTCCAAAACTTAGCTGCTATCCTGAATAATTTTGCCAGCTCTGTTCAGCTTATTTCAATAGCTATTTTCTCTGCTGTCCAAGACTTTAGTGGTTGGGTGAGACAAGGAAATAAGATGTTGCAATATAACCATTTTCCTCATATAGGTAGTTGTCTGTCCTGCATACTTTTCAACAATTTGTGTTACGTCTATTTTCAGTAATCAATTTTAAATATTAGATATTTCTAATTCAAAAATTACCTAAAACCCAATTATTAAGTGTTACCTTTAAAAAAGTTGGTCTGGTGTGGTGGCTCATGTCTATAATCCCAGCATTTTGGGAGGCCGAGATGAGAGGATTGCCTGAGCCCAGGGGTTGGAAACCAGCCTAGGAAACTTGGAGAGATAACATCTCTACAGTAAATTAAAAAAAAATTAGCTGGGCATGGTGGTGCTTGCCTGTAGTTCTAACTACTTAGAAGACTGAGGTGGAAGGATCACCTGAGCCCAGCAGGTCGAGGCTGCAGTGGTCATGAGCATGCCACTGCACTCCAGCCCAGGTGACAGAGTGAGACTCTGACTCAAAAAAAAAAAAAGTTAGAGATTTTTTTTTTCCTTGGGATTGTATACTATATATGTTTACATAGTTTGTAATTCTTTTTTATTCTGGCTTTGAAGTCTATTCGAGAATTTCTCAAGATCATTTCATGTATTCATGACTGTATATAAAATACAACCTGTTAAGAAATAAACTAGAAAAGCCTATTGCTAATAAAACAAAAATATAAAATGTATAAAACTTAAACTAAGATAGAGTATATCATCTTTCATTTAAAAAATATAAAACTTTACTATAGAACATAAAGGAAACTCAAATAAATGAACTAGAATACTATAAGTCAGGATGCCAGTAAGAAATCTTAAACAGACACAGCTGGGAGTTCAAAGATTATTTAATCAAAAGACTATTGAAAGTGTGCACAGAGTTGAGAAAAGCAATGATAAATGTTGAGGTACACAGGGACTAACAGAAGTGTGAAGCCATTACCACCTTGAGATCTGAAAGCCTGCTAAGAAATGGAGGTGAGGAAGAGGGGATGTGGCCATGGAGGAGGGGGAATTTATCCACTTCCAAAAACATGTCACTGAAGCAAGTGGGATGAAGGAGGTAAAATATTTTGCCTTCCTGCATTTTTTGTCAATTATTTCCCTTGGAGAACCCAAACAGAAGCCAGAGGATAAGGAAGCCTGGATCATACAGCCTCCTGGTAGAAAGCAGTGTGGGAATGGGTAGTATATAGGGGTAGCAGGTGGCACATAAGGACTAACCAAAAGAGATATAAAGATCTACTATTCTAAAGAAGTCAATTTTCTGCCAATTTAATTTAGAAATTTATCATGATTCTATCAAAATGCCAATGGAAAACATGCTTTGGGAATGAGGAAAAAGCTTAAATTTTAAAATAAATTTTCTTGCTAAAGAATGACAACCTCTAAGAAAATATTGAGGGGAGAAAAAACAGTAATGAGAGATAGTTTTCCTACAAGATAATAAAATACATTATAGAGCAGGCTTCTTCAAATAGAAAAATGAAACAATATGGAAAATCCATGTACATGTCTTCATTATTCATTAATTACAATGAATGTTTATTATTTTCCAGGCACAGAGGTAAGTGCTCAGTATGCAGTCATGAACCAAACAGACAGAGACACTATACTTGTGGTGTTTGTAGGCTTACAAATGAGCAAAATATTAATTTAGGAAAAGAATAGTAACAAGCAATTCATACAGTATAGCTCTATATGACTGATAAACATAGAAAAAGACAGTCAAGGAAATACAAAATAAAGAAGCACATACCTTTGAAACAAAGATTACAGAGAAAGATAAATCCTAGAACTGGAGAGCCCAGGAAAATGTGTTGTCTCATAAATAGTACATGTTGACTGCAGAACAATTCTGCATTGTGCAATATAAACTTTATTTTTAAAAAAGCATCTCCTTAGACCCAGTAAATATTCTCCTGCCCATGTATTTCTACCAGTTAGTATAAATTCAAGAAAACAGAACCAGAAAATTCATAACAAAGATATTAGCATAGTTGAAAAGACAAATGGGACAGTGAGAAAACAGGCCGCAGGGCAGAGGTGTTTTTGACACACCTTAGTCCACTGTTGGGAAGTGTATTGCAAAGTAGAGGTTGTGAGAAGGAGCTGGAAACATACAGGAGCAGAATTACTGCCAGAAAGACCCCGTGAAGTAGACAGAGATAGAGGCTAGAATGATCCATTTTCTCCCCTCTCTCTACTTTCCCCATTCCTCTAGTATCTCCCTTTAGCTAAAACTACCTGGAAGCCAGACATCAACATAACCTGGAGAGTGTAGTTTTCAGGGATTAGGCTTCTCCCCATCCTCCTAACTCCCCTACCCTGGGCTATGTGCCTTATAGAACTGAGCAGGGGAAGGGTGAGAAATAAATATGAAGGCAAATTGGTAAGTGATTAGCAACAGCTAGCAATTGAAGTAATTGGGAGTAATTGAACAATTTTGCTAAAATGAAGATAAGAGAACTGTTTTGTCCTTTTTATTGAGATGATAGAAAAGCTTCTACTTTGGGAGGGGACCCGAAGGGGTTGCCCTGTTTTGTCCATCTTTTAACAATGAGAGAAAAATAAAACTGATGCTATAAGGTAATATTTTAGCTTATCTTATAAAATTGCTATAAAGTATATATGTATATATTTGCTGTTATATGTGTGTGTATGTATATATAAAGCATGTATATGTGAATGCATGCATATATATATATGTATATATATATATGGGTGCGTGGATAATAATAATAAGAAAGAGTGGAGAAAATTAGAAGGTTGGGATGAATTATTAACACAGACTGTTACTTTGGGTGATTTATTTTCTTCTTTATGCTTTTCTATACTGCCCAGATTATATATA
>NW_007214749.1:19821-28405 GCF_000164805.1 Carlito syrichta
ATACATTATATATATACACACATTTATATATATATACCTTTGTTATGAAAGAAAACAAAATACCTTTTTAGTTTATAAAACATTTTAGTTGCTTTACATTTGTACGAATATAAAATTATTTAATTGCCCACTTTTTGTCGAACATTTAAGTTTATTTCAAAACACTTCTCTGTGATAAACAGTATCTTTTCACAAGACAGGTTAAGATTACATGAGGTTTATAGGTAGATTTGTGCTCTCAACATTCTTACAATTAAAGGAATTCTTATGGAATTTATGAGATGAGTTTTCTACTTGTATGACAACATAATCTAGACAATAATACTTAAATAGGACCATGCATTCAAAATCACTTGGGCAGCTTTTCCAAAGTGCCATTGCCTAGGACACACTGCAGATCAATTGAATTAGAATCTTTGGGAGTTGAATCTTGAAAGTTAGTATATTTTAAAAGTCATTTAGATGACTTCAACCTACTGTCAGGGTGAGAACTGCTTCAGACTTGCGACTAGAAAAGAATTGAATATCTTCTAAAATGCAGGGTGATACTAATGATTAAAAGGAATTCAATTCCTCAAAAATAGATGTCACTAGCCAAATTAAATAGAAGACATCCATTGATACAATAACATTTACTTGTTCATGGTGCAAAACAGGAATTTGAGTAACAATCTAAATTTATCAGGACAGGTTTAAGATAAAAGTTTTAAAATAATTATGGTAGGTCCAACATGATCCAATATGTCAGGAAAAGCTTGAATGATAAGTGTTGATTAAATAGTGATTTAATAAGCTACTGCCTTCTTTTATTAAATAAAAAGAGAGATTATCCATGGTTTCTGGTCCAAAGAGTTTATTTAAGGAAAAGCTAATATGTATTTCAGGGTTTCTGGACCTTAGTTCTTAAGTAATCATCTTATTTGAAGAACCACTTGCTGGTTAGGTTACTCAGCAGCTAAATAACTGAAAATTTTGAGACTTGGAGAAGCAAAAGATTTACATTTCTTTCAAAATGCAAAAGTCTGAATTCCTGTGAGAACCACTTCATAATCTCCAAGACATCTTAAATTGGTTTAACCTTGTGTATCCCCTTTACAGGATCTTTTATTCTACATGGACCATGTTTGATTGTTATTTGTTTCACAGATGGTCTGAAAGATCTCAAAACATTAATGCTTAATCCCATTAATTTAACTTTTATCAAATAGGTTTTCTGTGTGAAAATAAAAACACAAATACACAATGAAAATATTTCTTTTTTCCCATTGTTTTAGACTCACATGTAAGAATTCCCATGGCTGACTGAAGCTAGCACTCACTTTTCATATGAAAGAAATGTAAGTAATTATCCACTCTCAATATGTCTGTTAGAACTCTTGAGGACTTTATTGACCTTATTTTTATTTCTACTCTATTATTCCCACACGCATTAATGGCTTGTTGTCTATATGCAGCATCTACATATATAACAACTGGCCTTACCATCTCTTCCTAACCTCATTTTTCTGATGAGATACCTGTATATAGTAAAAAAAATAATAATATGGACTTTGAAAGTCCACAGTTTTCATCCAACTCCATCTCTTGGATCTGTAAATTTAGGTAAGTGATTTAAATTCTCTGAGTCTCAGCTTCCTGATTTGTGAAATAGGGAGCATTTAGTACTTGACTTTGGATATTAACGAGCTTTTACATAAAATTATTCATGCAAAGCATTTAGCATAATACCTGGAATGTAGAAAGAGCTTCCAAACTGTTCAATTTCTGTCTAATCCTGTTACCCAAATATGGCTGTAGAGATTTATCTGGAGACAGTGACATAGACCAGGGGGAGAAAGTTACTCTAGACAGATTAACTCTCAGATGTCCCACAAAGCATAACCCACTGAAAGAGCAGGTTTTCTCAATTTTCAGTTGACCTTGCCACAGTCAAGCTCATATTTTTATGTTGCTCTCTAATCTGTTTCCTCTTTTTATAAGTCACACATTTTCCTAGCTGGATTTTCAGCTTCTTTAAAGTAAGCACTATCTTTTCTTCTTTCTTATCTTCCAGGTTTATCGCAATTGTGCTAGGCATTCAATAAATACATACTAAATACGTGCCTCACAGAGAAACACAGATTTATAGGGCTGGTAGAAACTTTAAAATCAACTTCTACAGTTACTTCATTTTACAAATGAAAAAACTTAGTCTCAGAGATGTTACAAATCTGCCCAATGTTGCACAGCTAGAAAGTGGCAGAGCTAGTATCTAAATTCAGAATTGTCATTTTTTTTTAACAATGCTTTTTTCATTCCCCAACACTTTTTCTTAGCAAGATTGATGCAATATATTTGAAATCGTAGACTAGCATCATACGTCTGCATTTTGGAGATCAAATCTTCTTTTGGTATTGTCACTTATCTAGGCTACTGGTTCTCCCATGTTTGCTTTCAGAATTATCAAGAAGGCTTGTTAAAACACAGAAAATGGGGTTCTACCTTCAGAGTTTTTAATGCATTATGTCTGGGTACAGGCCCAAGATTTTGCATTTCTAACAAGTTCCTATATGATACTAATGCCTCTGGTTCAGAGATCTGCTTTTGAGAAAAAACGTAGCTAGAGTCATTTTGGATCCTTTTCTCCCCCTTCCTCTTAAAATCAAAGATGATCCAAGAAGGTATTGTGCAATCTGTGCTTACGACAATGTACACAAAAATATGACACGACAGCGCACAGAACCAGCCTTACTCTGAGAGCATTGTTCCTTCATCCAAAAGAAGTTTAACTATTATGAAAGTACATGGTGCTACAGATCATTGAAATATGTGTAAGACCCAGTATGTGTCTTTAAGGTGGCTCTGTGACCGCATACAAAAGGAAGGACTTCCAGGAAGGACTAGGAATGATCAATAATTTAAGAAATAGTGGGGCTGGGCTAGGTGGCTCAGCCCATAATCCCAGCATTTCTGAAGCAAGTGAACTACCTGAGCTCGATGGTTCAAGATCAGCCCGGGCAACTTGGTGAGACCTCGTCTCTACAATAAAAATTAAAAAAAAAAAAAAATTAGTCGGGCGTGATAGCGCGTGCCTGTAGTTCTGGCTACTACTTGGAAGGCCTGAGGCGGAAGGATCTCTGCACCCCAGCAGGTCGACACCGGGATGGCTGTGAGTGTGCTACTACACTCTACTCCAGGCAACAAAGTGGGACTCCAATCCATAAGGAAAACAAAAAAAGAAAGAAATAGTGGGGTTGAAGAAGACACAATATAATTGTAAATGTGCTATAGAAGTAGTTATTCTGACCAGCTTCTGTTAATTGCCAACATGTTTCTAATAACTTTGGGGATAGCTAAGCAACTTCTGAAATGCTAAATGTTATTTTAATGTAATTCTGTGCTTTAACAGAACAAGTGTTATATATTTTTTCTAATTTATTTTTCATCTGAGCTATTATTAATTACATTGCTGTTTGAGGCCTGAGGAAATAATTAACAATCTTTGTAAGTGGGAAAAAGCATACTATATGCTGGAATTTCTGCCAACTCATTTAGCAAAAGTGGAACTAATTCCAAACATAAGGAACTCAATGACTAATATATAAAGCAAGTTAATAATCTTAGCCAGGATTTTTTTGACTCTATTGTGGACCTGCATATCAAGGGTCACTGGATTCTGCGGGTCTGTATATATGACCCTTAGGGGATCATGACTTCCCATAAAACTGTATGCAAAAAGGTCTGGGTACAAAATTGCTTCCCCCCCCTTAGATAGAGAGTCTGTAGTTTTCAGTAGATTCTCAAAGGAGTTAACCACTTTCGTTTTGCGATACCAGGAGGAAAACAAAAGAAGTATAACCCCCAAACTCTGACTTCACTTTTGTCCTTGCATCCCACCTATCTTCACCATATGTCATAAGGGGCCTTCTTCCTTACTGTTTTCATGGAGGGCAGGTAGCGATATAGGAACATAAGGAGAGAGAAAACCATGCTCAGGCCCACATGGCAACCCAAATCTTTTTTACTAACTGTATCCTCATCTGTGTGAGTTGCTTGGTAATCCCATATGCTCACTTAATCTTTCTTCATCTGTCATTTAGGTTTTAGCCTATATAGGTAATTAATAACCACAGCACCTAGAAAACTCCCTAGCCAAGGTAGATGCAGATCTGTGATTCTAAACGAATCTTCCTGGAATGAATATCCATATAATTCTCTCTTCCTTATTCTTTCTATTTGTTTAACCCTTACCATCCAAATGCTTACTATCCAACAAGGCCCAGTTCAAACCCCTCTTGCTTCATGAAGTCTCCCAAAGCTATATGCTGAACACTTCTGTCCTCTCCCTGCTAGTATAGTCTTTTTAGTTCTATCAACCATTTGTCACTCACTTATATTTAAGTCAGCAGTAGTTTATACAAAGAGAATGTCTGGTTCATGTGTGTATACTGTGTTCCATGCACAGTAAAATGAATACAACAGGTACTTAAAAATAATCGTTGAACAAATGCAGAGCATGATCTATTTGTCAGCAAAAATTCTCCATATTTGGGAAGAAAACATTATGTCATCCTTAGAATCTTATGCTCAGCACTTACCAGTAGTTCTGAGCACACTGATAGCCCATAAATACATGAGAGTAACACAGTTGCAGAAGATATTGGGTGGGGTAATTACATTCATGACTTTCAGGAAAAATGACTCAGCAAGTTGCATTTTCCTTATCCTCCATATCCATTGCAAGCTAATAAATTTTATATCATGGATTCAATAAACAGTCTCAGTGTATTAGAAACATTTGACTTCTCAGCTTTTCTATCAGGAATGGCATTGGCCACTTTAGTCTCCAAAATGTGTTGGACATAACATGCTAAATATTGAGATGAGATATTTGCTTATTGAATTCTCAGTAATTTAGAAGCATATAGTGACCAGTCACCATTGAAAATGCACACTTATGTTAAACAATTTAATATTTGAAATGTAGTCAATGCCTTCACCTACTTTATCTCATTCTTATAAGTGCCTAGTGAGAAATATAAGTGACTTGCTCAAGATCATTCAGGGACTTTGTTTCATGTGCCCTTTCGTCAAATGCTATTACTTTTACACTACACTAGACTGCCATTCTAATTCACATATGCATGTCTATTACACATCAGACTCAAAAGGAATATTCTTTTCTCCGGAAAATCATCTTTTTTGACAGCTATATGATCTAACTCTACCACTTTAAAACAGCAGAGGGAAGATAAAGCTCAAATAAAATTAGATTTGACAACCTAATGGAGCACCCTTCTTTGCTATTGGAAAACAGCATCATTTAAACATTATTGTTCAGCAGTCTTCAGTTTCAACAGGTAAGGGCGTGTTTACTTGGCATCTGAAAAAGAGAATTGAGACCATCAAATTACACACTAGAAGACAACAAAGAATTCCAGTTTGACTACTTATTTTTTCCAGTACCCCTTGTTTGGAACGTTTTCTTTAAGATTTTTAGTATATGGTACCTTGGCTATTCTTTTCAACTGCTGAGAAAAAAAAAAAACTTTCCAAAAGTTCAACTTTATTACACATTTATTTATTTTTCAGTAGTTCTCATTTAACATACAATCTTCTCTTGCAAAAGAGAAGATTCCTGTAAATTCCTTGCCCTGGATGGTTTAGAGTTCCTCAACTAAAGGTTGCTTATTAATCCTAAGAATCCCCAGTACTGATATCTTTGTCTAAGGTGTATTATTTTCCCAAAACTCACAGATGGAGGAAAAACAAATCTTTTATGACTCTATGCCTTTTGTGCCTACTCTTCTTTCTGCCAGTAATATATTTCTTTTTCATCTGGTAAGGTTTAGATATCTCTTATGACCTGTGTTAGAATTCACACCCTAAATGAAGCTGTCTGATTCCTGCAAACGAAACTATCCTTTTCTTTCTCCATGTTCCCACAATGTTTTTATACAGTTGTTTAGTTTAACACTTGCTCGGTTCCATTAAAATGTACTGTCTATTTCTCTGTTTCCCCATCTTGACCATGAGCGAGTAGAGACCAGGACCCATTTCTGACATCTCTGTTTCTCACAGTGCCCAGTACATCATTGCCCTCATTCTCTTTCCTATCTAGCATTTATTGAGTGTAAATTCCCATGTTAAAGATCTTGTAGAGATTAATTTATGAGGCAGACAACGTAATCCCAATTTACACTCTGAGAAAGCTGATGGCACAGAGGGGTTTTGAGACTTCCCTAAGATCTTGCACCAACACGGTTGAAAAGGCTGGTTTTTACATTAAAACACATTTTGAGGTAAAATTCACATAATAAACAGTCATTTCTATCTAGTTTCAAAGCATTGTTATCACTGCGAAAAGAAACACTGTACCCATTCCCCTTTCTCCAGCCCCTGACAAACACTATTCTATTTTCTGTCTGTATAGATTTGCCAGTTTGGGGAGTTTTATATAAATGGAACCATATACAATGTGAAAAGCCTGTATCTCAATTCTCTTTAGATCTAGGGGCCACTCCCTTACCTATATATTTATGTTTTACATTGTAGGTTCCTACCACATATTTGATGAATGAATGAATGAGTAGAGAGAAGACACCAATATGACTACCAATTGTATTTCTACTTAACTTAGTAATTTGCTGTTTGATTTATCTTTAGACAAGATTCTTTTGCAGCTTTCACCAAGTGTCAGTCTGAGAAACTGCATCTTTGTGATAGCTGAACAGAATGGAAGACAATGAGGAAACACAGGTTTGTGGTTAGCTCTTCATGATCCATATTATTTCAAATTTGCACCTACAACTGATTTAGTCATTACACATTTTTAGGATAAATGCAGAGGGGAATAGGTGACAGAAGTGAAGCTGACCTGCTACACTTTGTGTAAATGGGTTGTTGTCAATTTGGTTACCAGGATTAAAGGACTGGGCTTCTGGAGGGTAAAGAGAAGCAGGTCTTCCCAGTAACCAATTTTCTTTAATATGTGAGCTATTACTTGGACAGAAACTGGTTTAGGGGTGGGGGTAGAGTGGCTGGCTTCTTTGGGCTGTCAAGAAAATTTGAGCAGTGCCTCTCTGCATGAAGGCAATCTATTTTTTTCTTAGAGATGTAAGGATGTTGATTTTTCTTTTTTTCTTTTTACTCACAATCTGGAAGGTGACTTTTGACACTGGAAAAGCAATCAAACACATGACATTTAATCTATAATGACTTACCTGTCTGATTATAACTAAGAAAATTACAGATAGATAGTTTTCATTGTTTCATGTTTCTATAGAAATATGCATGAGTTTTATATTGCCTGCATGCAGTATGTCTCAAAAAGCTTTCTTATGTCTCCATTTTTATTGAAATTAAATTATACCTTGCTGTTATGACAACAGAAAATTAATACATTTAACTCTTAGACCATCTGCTCTTTAGGGCACAATTTCAAATCTGGTAGTTCTCATTTTGTTTTATGGTACTAAGAAGGAAAGATTTGTTTTTAGTAATATTTATTTTCAGTGAAAAGGTAAATGATAATTCAGGGTCACAGGCTTAAAATAGTTTCTTTATTTATATGTGAATTCAAAGAAAGGGACAATTATCATCACCGTTTTAGGTATGGTTGGTTGTTTATTTATGCCTAAATGTACCTATATACAAACAGAAAGACATTTACTTTAATTTAACCTTTTATTTTGAGATAAATGTGGATTCACATGTAATTTTAAGAACTAATACAGAGAGCTTCAGTGTACTCTTCATAATGTTTTGAAAACTTTAGTGCATCTTATAAAACTATAATATAATATTTTGCAGCACTGTTGCACAAGATCATAACAATGCTGTTGATGTTGATACAACCATAATACAGAACAATTTCATCACCCAGAAACCCCTCGTGTCCTTTTTATTTATTTATTTATTTTTGAGTTGGAGTCTCACTCTGTCGCCCAGACTGGAGTGCGGTGGCCACTCCCAGCCACTGCAGCCTCGACCTAGTGGGCTCCAGCGATCCTTCTGCCTCAGCCTTCCAAGTAGCTGGAACTACAGGCGCGCGCTATCACACCTGGCTAATTTTTTGATTTATTGTAGAGATGAGGTTTTGCCAAGTTGCCCAGGCGAGTCTCAAACCCGCGGGCTCAGGCAATCCACTCACCTCAGCCTCCCAAAGCACTGGGATTACAGGCTGAGGCACCGAGCCCGGCTTCGTGTCCTTTTCATAGTCACACCTACCTCCTCCCAACCTTTGTTCCTAACCATGGGCAACTTCTAATCTGCTATTTTTAGTATTTTGGCATTTTAAAGAGTGCTATATAAATGTGATTATACAGTAGCTAACCTTTCAGAATTGGCTTTTTTCACATATCATAATTCTCTGGAGATTCATCCAAGTTGGTGTGTGTGGTGTCATCCTCTTTATTGCACATATTTAAAGTGTACAACATGATGTTTTGATATACTTATGTTCTATGAAATTATTATAGCCAAGTAAATTAACCCGTCTCCTCACATAATTATCATTTTTGAGGCAAGAACATTTATAGTCGGTCTCGGTTGCTCAGCCTGTAATCCCGCGCCTTTGGGAGGCTGAGGTGAGTGGATTGCCTGA
>NW_007214749.1:28558-67273 GCF_000164805.1 Carlito syrichta
CACTCCAGTCTGGGCGACAGAGTGAGACTCCAACTCAAAAAAAAAAAAAAAAGAACATTTACAATGTACTTTTAAATTAAAAATCCCAAGTCCAATGCATTATTTTAAACTATAGTTCTCATGTTGTACATCAGTTCTCTAGACTTACTCATCCTACACAACTGCAACTTTGTACCTTTTGACCAATGTCTCCCCATTTTCAATACCTCCCTACTGCTGGCGAACACCCTTCTACTCCTTGTTATGATGTATTTGACTTTTTGAATTAGAAACCAAGTTGCACTTATTTTTCAGTTGTAATGAAGCAATTTAAAATATTCAGCCCTCAATATCATTGTTTTTCAAAATCTCTTCATTATAAATCAATTCTTAAAAGGGAAAACTAGTACATTCATTATGCATGTATCTAAGTCGTACTTTCAGTCTATTTCTGTGTGGCACTTATTCAAGGAACATAAACTTTTCAAGGGCATGAACCGTGCTGTGCTTACCCATCAGTATTGATTTTCTGTTGTGGACTGCACTTACTACATAATCAAGAAACTACAAAAATAATCTGAGGGTTTGAAAAGTGGCAAGTTGTGTTTGCTAGCATGGTTGGCACGCAGAGAAAAAATCTGTTAAAGGCCATTTATCATGCGTAGTTTTCCACTGAGATTATACAAATAGAACCAAAGTTCCTTGTGTGATGTATGTATTAAATAAAACAAGAGATTAAAATGTAGACTCTAGTCCTCTACTTGTTTTACATCAGTCAAAAAGTTTTGTTAAAATTTTGTTGACAAACTGAATGCAACATCGATTTATCAAATTCAACAAATTTGCTAGTTACTTCCTGTGCTTAATAGAGACATCATGGCATTAGAAAGAAGACGACCTGAAAATTCAGGTTAACTTCCTAGGGCACTATGTAAAATAATAATCATGTAGAGTTAAACCGCCTTTGGCATGTTTAAGGTTAATATTTCAGGGTGATTTTTTCATTATATAGTGGAACAAATAAGAGATCTGAGATTTAGAAAGACTTTAAGTCCCATATTTATAGATATCCTTACTAACTGTTTGCCATTGGCAAGATATCCCCAAACTCCAGTTCTACATATGCAAGATGGGATATTATTAATATTTATACACTTCTAGCATTAGCTTCATTTTTTATGCTCCTCGATGAAATGAAATTTCTTGAAAGAATTGTCTAGAGCTTCTGTCTTCACTTCCTGACCTCTTATTGTCTGTCAGTACACTCCAATAGGTTCCTATACTAATCACTCTAGTGAAAGTTATCTTATCAAATTCACCAGTGACATCAGAGTTTCAGCTTGGCAACCTTATCCTGTGTAGAGCAAAAGTAAAGCCAGGTCCACTAAAGGTCTTTTCTCTACTTGAAAAACTGAGAAAACTCTTGAAAAACAAAACAAAAAAACCCCCCCCCCCCAAAAAAAAACCCAAAAAAACTCTTCTCTCAGAAGATGATCCAGATTTTTCAATCTTTGTCCAGTGTCAGTTTGAGAGAGGAAAGGAGGAAATAAGGTAAGGATTGTAAAACCATCATAATGTCTTATCACTCAGATTACCCTCAATCCTAGCACTCAAAGACTTTAACCCTGGAGTGTGAGGCTCATGATAATTTGTGAGAATAACAATAATAACTTTTTAAAAAGTCTGTGCCACTCAAATGCATGTAGGATGTGAAGAACACAGATCTGTGCTGCTTTGGAGCATTAATCCAAGCACTATAGATTGTATCACCTATATATGTGAGTTGAGGCACCTTCCCCTTTAAGGTGACTTTGAAGCATAGCATATTGGAGATACTGAGCACAGAGCAGATGCAACAGTAAGAATCAGAACCAGGCTCGTCTCCCTCTGGAAAGCAAAGAAGACCTCACTCTCAAGTCCTCTGTCAATAATTTTGTAACATCAAGGTAGCCTTGCATTTGTGACATGGTGGGAACACCCAGCCATCTGTTACAGGTGAAACTGCAGCAGTTAGAACAGAAAGGGACAGAAAAAACATGGCAACTGTTACTTGGTCACCAAAAGAACTAATTGAAAGTAAACATCAGACACATCCCTTGACATTTCTTAGAACTCCTTATAAGAAATTTGAGAAGAAACAAAGATAACATTGGCTTAGTATTTAATTTAAAACAAAATCTATACTTCATACCCTGACTTCTAAGGCTCTGCATGATCTAGCCTGGACTTACCTGGCCAACCTCATCTTGTACCACCTCTCTTCCTCATTCATAGAATTCCATTTATACTACCTTTCTTTGTTTTCCTTGACCACATTAAGCTTGTTTGAATCCCATGACCTTGAACTCTCAGTTTATATACCTGCAATGCTCTTCTAGCCATTTCCTTGTCATTGAGGTCTCAGCTCTAATGTCTCCTCTATAGAGAGGCCCAAACTAAATACACTCCCTATCTACACTCCGTATCTAAAGTCCAATCCTTCTTACTCTTTCTCATTCTGCAGTTAACCTCTATTATATATCTAGGCTTTATTTTCTCCATAAAAAAATTTTTTTTTTTTTGAGTCGGAGTCTCACTCTGTCGCCCAGACTGGAGTGCAGTGGCCGCTCCCGGCCACCGCAGCCTCGACCTGCTGGGCTCCGGCGATCCTTCTGCCTCAGCCTTCCGAGTAGCCGGAATTATAGGCATGCGCTACCATGCCTGGCTGATTTTTTTGACTTATTGTAGAGATGAGGTCTCACTGCCCAAGCGGGTCTCGAACCCGCGGGCTCAGGCAATCCACTCACCTCAGCCTCCCAAAGGCGCGGGATTACAGGCTGAGCCACCTAGCCTGGCAAACTTTTTATTGTGTTAAAGTTTAAAGAAATTGTTTCCTGCTTATTGTTTGCTCCACTCCTCATAAATGTAAACTTCATGAGGACAGGCCTTTCCTGGCCTGTTCAAGACCATTTACTCTGCAGTTAGAACAGTGTTTGGCAAGAAGTAGAGGTTCAATAAATGCTTAAATAATAATTATCAATAATTAACACTTAATTGTTTTATAATTATGTAGTATATGCTATAATATAAAATATAAGTATTTAGACATTATTTTATATGTTATATAATTAACCATATATTATATACACATAATTATAAATATTATGGTTATTTTTATAAGTATTAATGATTAATGACTGATCCTGAGTGAATGGGGGCAAGAATTAATGGCATATCCATGAATCCCACCTTTTCATCTCTCAGTTTATAAAGCACAGCACTGAGTTTCTTCTCAGTTATCCAGGCAGAATGAAAAACAGGTCTCATATGCTGTCCCTCTTCATGGAATTCTCTCATTTCCCTGATTTCAGGCTTCCTCTGACTGACACGTTTAATCATCTTTCAGCTTATAGCTTAGATGTCACAATTTTGGGAAACTTGGGTAGCACATACAGAGAAAAATTCCTGAATGTTTGTCTTGCAGATGACAGGGCTTGCTTGGAAACAGTCTTCCTAAGTAGTAATGGGCTATAGCTCTCCTGCCTGGGGTAAGGTCAGTTTTTCCTTACTATACCTGTGTACACTCGAATTGTCAAGGACATTGTTCTCTTTCCTTCTTAGTTGGGTTATCTTACAAAATCCCATGTGGACCCCTCTTCTTGTGGTTTCCTAGCTTCATTGTCCAGATGTAAGATCAGAATGACTTTCCACAAACACAAAAGTGACTGATACTGATGATGTTAATGACATTACTTTCTCTCTGATGGTAGTGTTTATCACTTGTCTTTACATCTGAAAACTCTACATATTGCTGACATAGGAATCTGATGAACAGAGGTGATCCTCTCTTCTTTTATTGAAAGGAGAAGAGGTTGTTTATCTGCCTTCTGGAGGATCCTCTGTTTTCTGGAAGTTGTGCTTTCAGGGGATCCATTTGGAAATTTGAAACAGATCATGTTTTATTTTCTGGTTTCCTTCCTGTAGTGAAAGGTGAGATCAAAAACACCCTGCTCCAGGAATTGCAGCTGTGGCTTAGGGCTCTGAGATCCACCATCTTTTAACTCTTTCCTCCTCCAACTTTAAGACTGTACATGAATCAACCCAGAATATAATCATTGGAGTTAGAAAATTAGTATAATAGCTTTTGATGTAGTAAGAGCTTGATATGCAATAAGGAGTTGATTGGCCATGATCTGAATTTTTCCACTGAACCTAATGACCTACCAAGAATGCCTGCTGCTTTGAAAGATAGTATTATCTTCAAAGACAAGACTCTAAAATCTCTAAAAAAATGTTGGACGTCCACTGATGACATTCATGATAATGATAATGGAGACAATGATGACAACAATAATAATGTTGATAATTAACATTTATTGCTTACTAAATTGTAAGTTCCATGAAAGCAAGGATTTTCTAACTTGGTTCAGTTATATACCCCAAATGCCTAGAACACTGTCCAGTCCATATTAAATAATTAGTAAATTTTGTGTTTTAGATTTAAAGAGTACAACATGATGTTATGCTATATTTCTCCATAGTGAAATGATTATAAAGATCTTTTTTTTTATTTTTTTTTTTGAGTTGGAATCTCACTCAGTCACCCAGACTGGCGTGCAATGGCCACTCCCGGCCACCGCAGCCTCGAGCTGCTGGGCTCCGGTAATCCTTCCACCTCAGCCCTCCAAGTAGCTGGAACTACAGGTGCACGCTACCACGCCCGGCTAATTTTTGATTTATGGTAGAGATGAGGTCTCGCCAGGTTGCCCAGGCGGGTCTCGAACCCGCGGGCTTAGGCAATCCACTCACCTCAGCCTCCCAAAGTGCTGGGATTACAGGCTGAGACACCAAGCCCAGCTTGAAATGATTATAATAGTCAAACACATTAACATGTCCATTATCTGACATAGTTATTCTTAATTTGTAAGTGTGACAAAAGCATCTAAAATGTCTCTTAGCAAAAATTTCAAGTCTAATCAATATTATGAACTATAGTTATGAGGTTATATATTAAGTCTCTAGACTTGCTTATCCTATATATCTGGAAATTTGTGCCTTTTGACCTATATTGCCCCTACCCACCAACCCTTTACCCAACACCGTCCCTGGTAATCACCTTTTTATCTTTCACTCTCTGACTTATTTCATTCATCATAATGCTCTTCAGATTCTTCCACAATGTTACAAATAGCAATATTTGTTAAGGCTGAATAATATTCATACACACACACACACGCGCGCATAATACACACACACACAATCATATCCACAGTTTCTTTATCCACTTATCCTTCTATGGATACTTTATTGATTTTATATCTTGACTATTATGAATGATGTTGTAATAAGTAGGGGAGTGTAGATATCTTTATGAGGTAGTGATTTCAATTTATTTCAGTATATACCCAGAAAAGTATATACATTTTTTTTTTTTTGAGTTGGAGTCTCACTCTGTCGCCCAGACTGGAGTGCAGTGGCCGCTCCCGGTCACTGCAGCCTCGACCCTCTGGGCTCCGGCGATCCTTCCGCCTCAGCCTTCCAAGTAGCCGGAATTACAGGCATGCACTACCACTCCCGGCTGATTTTTTTGACTTATTGTAGAGATGAGGTCTCGCTGCCCAGGCGGCGATGATATATCACCTCAGCCTCCCAAAGCAGCGGGATTACAGGCTGAGCCACCGAGCCTGGCTAGTATATACATGTTGATGTCACATTTTTGGGAAACTTGGGTTACACATACAGATTGATGCGTCATATGATTGCTTGGTTTTTAATTTCTTTAGGAGCTTCTATACTGTTTTCCATAATGGCTGTACCAATCTCTACAATCCCACCAACAGTGGACAATGAATTCCTTTTGTCCACATCCTTGCCAACACTTGCTTTCTCTTACCTTTTGATAGTGGCAATCCAAACACGTCTGAGGTGATATATCATAGTTGGTGTGACTTGTATTTCCCTGATGATTAGCGATGCTGCACACCTGTATATATATATATCAGTTAGCCGTTTTTTCATCTACTTTGGAGACATGTCTATTCAGGTTCTTTGTCCATTTTTAATTGCATTAGTGTTCTGCCTTTGAGTTGTTTTGGTGATTATTAACTCCTCATTTTTTCCCAAACTATAGGTTGTTTTCATATTTTTTTATTAGTTTGATTGAGTCCCATTCATTTATTTTTGCTTTTTCTAGGTTAACTTTTTGGTGTGATATAAAAAAATAAAGACAGAAACCAAAAAAAACATTACCAACCCAACATCTAAAAGATTTTTCGCTGCATTTTTTTCTAGAAATTTTATGATGTCAGGTTTTACATTGAGATCTTTTATGTATTTTGAGTTTACTGTTGTGTATTTTATAAGATAAAGGTACAAATTAATTATTTTGCATATAGAAATTTTTCTATCTGCACCATTTATTGAAGGGACCATCCTTCCTCTATTGTGTCTTTTTAGTGCCCTTGTAAAACTTAGTTGACCTTGGATATTAGGTTCATTTTAAGGTTCTCTATTCTGTTCCATTGGCTTATATGTCCATTATTATGCCAGTATCATACTATTTTTTTATTATTGTGGGCTTGTAATATAATTTGAAATCATGAATTGTGTGACACTTTCAACTTTGTTTTTCTTTTTCAAATTTGCTTTTACTATTCAGGGTCTTTTGTGGTTACATAAAAATTTTAGAAGTGTTTTTTCAAATTTTGTTAAGAATGCCAGAAGAATTTTGATAGATATTCCAATGAATCTGCATAGCACTTTGGGTAGCGTGAACATCTTAACAACATTAATTGTTTAAATATTAATTCTTAAAATTATTTAAATCCATGGACACAGGATATCTTTTAATTCATTTATTCCATTTTCCATTAATATGTTATAGTACTCTGTGTACAGATTTTTTTTGCTTCCTTATTTAAGTTTATTCCTAAGTATTATTTTTGGTGCTATTGCAAATACAGGTGTTTTCTTGATTTTTTCAGATAAGTAATAATATAATCAAATATTTTTGAATGAATACATGAACATTTGCTAAGTATGAATCTCTGTGTTAAATGCTTTACAAACATTTAATCTCCAAAGGAAACACGTATAGTGCTATTTATATCCTCTTTTTGCAGATAGAGAACCTAAATTTTAAACACATTAAGTAGCTTTTCCAAGATCTAGGAGCTAATAAGTGTTGAAAATAGAATTCAAACTCAGCCAATAGAACTTCACACCTTATACCCTTAAATATTATATTCTGCTATAGTTATTTGGATATTTTTTGCTATATTTTGCATCAATAAAAATGCAAATGAAATGGATAATTCTTAAAAAATAATTCTACTTGTAACCTAAAATACATATGTATGAACATGTATTCTGTAAAGTATGGAATTCACATTCACTAGGAAGGATGAATATCCTTGGGGACAAATGCAGGAAAGCTCTATAATAATCTCTTTTCAGGTTCAATTGACTACTCTTCTTCAAGAGGATGAAATATTTTTCTGAGGGCATTCAAATTCCTTCAGAATGTTTTGTGTCCACATTGTCAAAAAAAGCAATTTGAATTGCTTTCTAGTGACCAACTAAAAGAAACATATTGCATTAATAATTAGGTCAGAGCATAAAGGGGTAATAGCGGCTCTTCACTTAAATACCTGTATGTTTTATAGTTTTAGAAATTTTGTTAAATGTGTATGTAATCCTATACTTTAGACATTTAATCATTATGTTTAATCATTGAATTGTTTAGATACTTACTATATATTAAACATTTACTATTGGGAAAGGCGCTACAGTATAGTGTGATTGAAAGCACAGATTTGGAGGCCAGAATATAATCTTGTTTCTGACCCTTAATACTTGATCTGGATACATCATTTCGCCTACCTAATGCTCAATTTTCCTACTCGCAAAATAGACCAAAACCAACAATACCTACTGTCTGTAGTTGTAAAATAAAAATAAAACAAATAATATAAATCACTTGGAATAGGTCTTGATATATAGTAAGAGCTCAATAAGAAGTCCCTGTAACTTTTTTTCACTAAATTCCCAAGAAAAATTAGAGTTAAAGCTTTTGACTTGTGTATTCACATTCATTCTCTTGAACTTTTGTTTTAAAAACAAGTCAGTAGCAATAAAATAAGTGTATTAGTTAGTGAGTCAGAAGAACAAGATTAAAGTCTTGGCTCTCTCTATAGCTTAATTACTGTGATTTTTAAACCTTACAAGCTGGATCTGATTATCTTAATATTTACATTTTCCATACTAAGGCAAAAATGGCATATTTGAACATATTGTTTAGCTTTTTAGAGTTTTAAGCGTTTATTTATTATACATATCTCATGGAAGTGATAAATGTTTTGAAAAACTTGGACCCCACGTTTGTTGGTTGTGTCTGGTGGTGCCTATCCTGGAGTTGCTGAGAAAGAGTGTTTTCATGTAGGATACACCTTTCAGAAGAATTGTACGAAAAGAATACTATTATAACCATCTCTCTTTTTCTCCCTGAGATACTTAGTTTAGTCAGGAGGAAAATCTCTTTAGGCATGTATTTATTAAGAAAGTTATAGTCGGGTTCGGTGGCTCAGCCTGTAATCCCGCAACTTTGGGAGGCTGAGGTGAGTGGATTGCCTGAGCCCGCGGGTTCGAGACCCGCCTGGGCAGCGAGACCTCATCTCTACAATAAATCAAAAAATCAGCCGGGCGTGGTAGCGCATGCCTGTAATTCCGGCTACTTGGAAGGCTGAGGCGGAAGGTTCGCCGGAGCCCAGCAGGTCGAGGCTGCGGTGGCCGGGAGCGGCCACTGCACTCCAGTCTGGGCGACAGAGTGAGACTCCAACTCAAAAAAAAATAAAAAGAAAAAGAAAGTTATAAGCGTAACAGGATGTCAATTCTACTTTGTGCTCAATTGTTGGTTACAGCAAATGTGGTAATTAACTGGCAATATAAAAGCACTGAATTCAGAACACATGTCAGGGAATATAATCTTAAAATCATTGCTGCCCGATATTCACCAGAAAAATCAGCTGAGAGAAACAATACTTGAGGAGAATTGTTTTGAGGATATATATCCAATCTATTACTTAAGACATACTAAAAAAGTGCTATGATTAAATTAAAGCAGCAAAGAACTAATTATCTGGCTCATTTTGTCTAAGCCCTGAACAGAACTGTTTTTACTAAGCTTCCCTTTGGGGATTTCATTTTATAGGAAGGAAACCCCCCAAAAAAAAAAACCCTTTAAAATTCCTTTTTTCATCTATTGTAGGAATGTTCATTACATTACAAATATCATCTGTGGAAAGACCCTTGAGATAAATTCTTTTCTGATTTCAGTACCAAGTACAGTTGTAGGACTGAACAATTGATTTGGGTACTCTGAAATTTAACACTGGCCACATTTCCTTTTCTACATTAACTTGGAGGTGTGTGTGTGTGTGTGTTTGTGTGTGTGTGTGTGTGTGTGTGTGTCTGCAAATGCAAGTTTTGTGAGGACAGGAACTTAGCTTAACTCCTTTAAGACAGTGCACTCAGTGCCCAGCACCTAGAACAGTGCTTGACATCAAATAGACTCTAAATATATTCTTAAAGAGTAATTAATGATTTTTCCTGATACCCCGAGTTTCTGATATCTCGATTTCCTGGTGGTGTTGGTGTGCTAGTTTGTACATCCCTCTATAATTGCTGGGAAGGGTTTTAGTGAAAAAGGCAGAGGCTTTGGAATGAAACACATCTGGATACAAATTTGGGCTCTGATACTTGTAAGTCTTTAAAAGTCAACTATCTTCTCTGAGATTGTTTACATATTTGCAAAATTAAGACGAGCGTGCTATCTACCTCAAAGGATTCCTGTGAAGTTTGAATGAGAGGAGGTATGTAAATAATCTAACCCAGTGCCTTGGATATACAGAGTTGGTGCTCAGTGGATAGTAGTTTTTTTTCCTTTCCTAAAATAGTTAATAATAGCTAACAACTCTCTCTCTCTTTATACTCTTTTTCTAATCTATCCACAACATAATGAGCAAATTTTCTCTATAGACAGGCTCATCAATTTGAGAGTATAGTGAAAGTAACTGTGTTGGAGTTTTCATTAAGCAGTGTCTGTTCATGTTTAATGTTTGAAAGCAGGTTTCAAATATATGTAAATAGTTAAAGATAGGTAAGAAGTTAATTTTAAAATAATCTCTCTAGTGGGCTCATCAAGGTGTTGTCGAAGTAATAGCAGTTTTTTCACATCAGCTACATTATCTTCAAATGTTTGTAGGTTGACTGGGTCAAGTGAACGGGATTGAATCCATGAAAGTTCTGTGTCACATTGATAAAAGACATTTAGATTTATTTAAAATACTTATAAAAATTAAAATTGAGTGATTTTCTCTTTAAGAAATACCTAATTTCTGACTAAAGAATATACTGACATAATTTTCAGAGGTGTCTCTTATGGGTTGAGTTGTGCCCCTCCCAAATTCAGATGTTAAAATCCTATCCCACAATACCTAAGAATGTGACCTTACTTGGAAACAGGGTCTCTGCAGAGGTGATCAAGTGAAAGTGAGGTCAGGAGGTGAAGTTAAAGTGCACTCTTGTCCATAATGACTTACGTTCCTTTAAAAAGAGAAAATTAAGAGAGAGTTATGTATATAGGGAGAACACCATGTGAATATAAAGACATTATCTACATGCCAAGGAAAAAGGCCTGGGTCAGATCCTAGTCTCACACTCCTCAGATCAAATCATTTCTATCAACACCTTAATTGTTGATAGTTCTAGCATTCAGCATTTTGACACGATAAATTTATATTGTGGTACTTGGTTATGGCATCTCAAGTAAACTAATACATTTGTCTCCTATTTTCTCTGTGATATGATTTATATTTTCCACAAATGTGCAAAGTTTTCTAGACTGATTCCAAGTGATTTTTGTTTTCTTGAAAATCTTCTTTAGTGGCTTTTGTCACCTATCCTGATGAAATTATCTAATGTAGACATTGTTGGTATCTTACCCAGACCACTTTTTCTGGTCAGTGAGCCAGTGAACCCAACTTTTATCTGCTTTGGGTATTGTTTACCACAAACTCACAGGTTCCCCTTCTTCAGGGTACTGCTCACAGCTAACTAGGAGTCATAATGCCCTAGAGTTTACACAGCACCTGTCCTAGGACCGGTGGCAGACTTTAGCCAGTGACTATTTGACACTAGTTACAAAAAGCTGTCCTCCTTTTCTCAAGGTAATACCAACTCTGGTTGAATCTGTGCTCTAGAACTTCTCCCTGGTATCAGATGGAAGCCAATCTCTGGCTGAGATTATATTCTTGCTGAGCTTCCTTCTCCCTTTCTCATCCTGCTTCCACCTTCCCTTCTCCAGAGAACAGCCCTTTCCTTGATAAACCATTTGAACATCATCTATACATACGTTAATTACGTAGCTAATCCTGACTTGTAACCCACATTTTTATAATAAAATAAAGCAATACAAAATACTACTTCGGGTTCTATTTCTTGTGAACTTGACCTCAGTCACAGCATCTATTCTATTCCATACATTTCCGACATTGTGCAAGTTGCCTTTGTAATCTCTGTGAAGTTTCTAAATTACTATATTTTGTGGGTCAACTTTACTTTGAAAATTAAGAAATTGTTTATCAGCTATGTGGAATAAAATGTATAAGAAACTTAAATGACATTACTGCTTTAATTTTAACAGTAAAACATGTTAGTGGTAAGACGATAAGTCTGATATTTAAAATAAATTTTAAACCGCAAAGTGTAGCTTTCCACTTGAATGCCCAAATCCTGATATGTGTTGAAAACCAAGACTTGTTACTTGTTCCAACTTTTGTCTTCTTTATTTCATAACTATTGACTATCTGTTTTAAAATATTTTTAAATGATTATAAAATGATATTACCGTAATAGGATATTATAGTCTTATTTCCTTCCATATTAGGGGAGAACTAGAGTATTAGAAGGATGAGTGACAGTCCAGTAATGTACACTTGAAATAAAAAGCTTGTCACTTTGCTTTTCACATTTTCAAAGTTCTTCCGATCTCTAAACTTCAAATCATTTTCAACAATAAGCAATTACTATCCTTAAACATTGTTGATAGTTTTCAAACAATATTGAAATTTGGACAACAGATATGGCATAAATACTCTTCTTTTTTAAAGCTATGTTTTAAGCTTTTTGAATGGGAAAATGTCAATGTTTTGCTGTATTTATATGAGGGGAGATTCCCCTAAAGAAAAAACAACTCGGAATTATCATTTGGAAGGCAAGGCCCTTTTAGTACACTCAGAATTTGTTCCTCTGGATCAAATGATCAATCAAAGATTTTATCTGGAAATTTTGAGAGGGTTGCAGCATGTTTTGCAAAAGAAACATTCTGCAAATGTTGTGGCAAACAGGTGACGAGTTCTTCCACCATGACCATGCACCTGCCCCCACTGCGCTGAATGTTCAACAGTATTTGACCAAAAAATGGCATGATCCCCTCCATGTCCCACCATTCTTATTCACTCAATCTTGCCCTGGGAAACTTTGGTTTTGTTTTGTTTTCCTCAGATAAAAAGAATCCTGAAAGGAAAATGTTTTGCTGATGTGGAAGAGGTGAAACAAAACAAAATAACAACAACAACAAAAAGGAAGAAGCACCAAAAGGCATCAAAATCAACAAGTTCAAAAACTGCTTTGAGCAGTGGAAAAAGTGTCTTGAAAGGCATATAGCATCAAACAAAGAGTACTTTGAAGGTGACTAATGTTTAAGCATGTAAGAATAAATATACATTTTTTAATAAATAAATTCTGGGATGTTTTTATATGTGGTAGACAAGTTTCAAAATGCTTTTCTAGCCAACAAGCCATGATCGCCTCTTAGAGTTGCCACATAATCTAGCGTGATGGACCCTTTGCTACCAGGTTTGAATCACGAGAGCCCAAACTCCAGCTAATGCTATTTACCAGGAAGAGCCATCTAACTCAAGCTGGACTAACCAGATTATCATATGATCTTTCCATTTTGATAGAGAAATTATAATTTTGTATGGTTTATTAAATGAAAAAGTTGCTAACAATTTGTAACTGAAACGATGATCATCTCTATCATGTAGACTAAGCCCCAAAGCTTCCTGAGGCCTCATTGTATTCTGCTTTTAGTTCTCATGAAATTCCTCTGAATTCCTATGCAGCAGAATATAGCTGTTCTTCATATTTGTTTCTCTTTTCGGGGACAAAAAGGTCATTATAAACTTGTAGTTTGGGGTGAATGATTTGAACTTTGCATACCAGAAGTTCTTAATCTGGAAAAGCTGGAAGTAGCATGTCAAACTTATATAGAGTGCTTCCCTTACATTGTCATTTTTTGCTTAACTGCTTTGGAATTTGTTTGCTATTTGCAACCTAAAATTCACAAGTAGTATGCAGTGCCTCTTGCAAATAAATTTAAGTCAACAAGGAAAAATCACACCCGGAGTATTAACTACAAAATATATTAATAATTTTAAAGAACACAAAACATCAAAAACCATTGCAATATTATACAGCATACCTTATTACTAGACAACTTGTCGTTTTGCATGAACATCTCTGATAGAGGAAAGACATAAATTTACAAGAAGGCCTATTCCATTTATAGACAATTTTAATCGGTAGAAAGATCTTTGACACTTCTTTCTATTAAATTGTGCTCTCATCCCTGTGACAGTCTTTTTAACCTGTTCTGACCTCAGGATCTATGCAGAAAGGGGATACTGCCTTTTGATTTGATCACCCCTTCATATTTTACAAACCAATTGCTTGCCCCCCCCACCGCATTTCTCTTTGTTCATCAGATTCCACATTACCGCCCCCCCACTGCTGCTCTTATGACAGCATTTCTACAGTTTTCACTATCCTGGAGAGAGCCATCTACTTGTGCCTGCATGTTCATATATAGACCTATCCTTTAATATTCTTTATCAGTTTGGGAAGAAATTCTGAGATACAGTGAATACCTTATACATGTTTGCAAGTTAATATATTAAATTTCAGCTCTGTTTTAGTGCTGATTTTTTTGTGCTAGACAAACTCACATTTTTTAATGGTTAATTGGCATGTACAAGATTTTTCTCATTTTTTGACATCCTCCTTAAATCCAAACCACAAATGCGTGTCTACATCTTCATGCATATTTTGTCATACACCCAGACAGTTACAGCACTCATTTCACACATGAAAATTGATGTGTCTTAAAATTAGCTAAGCAATTTGAAAATGTAATCCTTTATGTTTATCCTTCTGGTAGTGAGATATAATATACTGGATAATATCTTGACGAGAGGAAAAGAATATTTAGATGATATTTCAATTCCCTTTACATTATTTTCCTAACTATAGATATGCATTCTGAAAAAAACACTGTGATGGTGTAATTTGTGTATCTTGATTTTTTCCCCCAAGGGGAAATGAACAAATCAATATGTTTGTGTAGCAGGCACAATTGTAGGAACAATTGTTTTTTTAAAAATGAATGGTGCTGATGTTGGTTCTCATACTGATTCATCTAAAGTCTTTTATTTATAGAAACCACAGCAGTTTTAATGAGGCCATTGTGTAAAATATTGCTATTCAATCTAAAGAGCAATTATATTGTCAAGTGACATTTTTGATCCCAGACACTAAATAAAGGACCCATTGTTCAATTTGTTTCTAAACTAGGAATTTAAAACCTTTCAGAGATGAAACGCTGGTTCTGTTTATTTGTTGTTGTTATTGTTATAAGACACATTATTTATGTTGTCGTTGGAGACCTATACAGTAAAGGTCCTGAAGACAGGTATTGGATCTTTTTTCTCTTTCTCTGTCTAGTAACTGGCATTGTGCATGGTACACAAGTGATGCTTGCTGGCAGGTGGATGGACAAATGTGTAAATACTGGGTTCTTGCTTTTGATAGGAAGAATAGATAATTTCCTGCAAGTTTTAAGAGTGGTGAGAGATACTGAGGGTTATGGTTCCTATTGAGAGTGAATTGAATGTCTGGTCTCTGTTAAAAAGCAAATGCCCTAGAAGCTGACATTGGTAAAACTTTATTGGAGCTATAAAAAAGCCTGCTGAAAGTAAGCTTTTCTTGTTTCTAAAAGAATAAGGATCAGTAGGGAAGAACCAGAACAGTGTAAAAGAACCATGGAGGGTGGGAAGGGGATGATTTAGACATAACTCATAGATTCTCAGAATTTGCTAAAGAATAAATCTTGGTCCACATAAAGTTGGAAGCATTATTTAGTTAATTAAATTCTTCAAAATACATTGCAATTTAGTTTAAAAATAAACAAAAAATTAGCCAAATCCCAAAGTTATTCAAGCACAGAGTAATGTACGCAAGTCTGAGCATCAAAAGGACCTTGTTCTAATCCTGGTTCTTGTACCATGTAACTGCTGAACTATTCCTTTTCCTACCCTCAGTCTCTGTTTCCTTATCTCTAATGGGATGAATGGAATTAGTTGATTTCCAAAGGCTCTATCATCTCTGAAATTCTTTGATTCTACATTGTTCATTTGCTAGACATGATTGACTGATTAATTAAATTGTTTCTGAATGTAGATAGGGTATAAGAGAGAACAGAAAAGTCAAGAATAAAGTGACAGAGAAACCACAAAAATATAGTCTTGCATATTATAAGAACACTTTCTAAGAATGTTAAAATGTCGTATCATGACCAGATTTAAGATGAAGTACACACCCTTTCACACTTTCTTTATATATAAATGATTCTATATCATTTTCCAGAAAGCAGTGAAATGTAGACATGGCTCTGGATTTTTATTTGATATGTTGTACAATTAAGAAATGTGATAGTCACTTATGATTCCCAATACCATAAATTAATAAAGGCACCAAAATTAAATAAGTATCAAAGCAATAAACACTTTTATTTATCTAACTATACTAAGTACATTTAGACTGTTTTTACTATTCTGAATTAAGTATTCCTTTTTTTTTTTTTTTTTGAGTTGGGGTCTCACTCCGTCGCCCAGACTGGAGTGCAGTGGCCGCTCCCGGCCACCGCAGCCTCGACCCACTGGGCTCTGGCGATCCTTCCACCTCAGCCTTCCGAGTAGCCGGAATTACAGGCACGCGCTACCACGCCCAGCTGATTTTTGATTTATTGTAGAGATGAAGTCTTGCTGCCCAGGTGGGTCTCGAACGCGTGGGCTCAGGCAATCCACTCACCTCAGCCTCCCAAAGGCGTGGGATTACAGCCTGAGCTACCGAGCCCGGCTAAGTATTCCTTTTCATTTTCTATTGATTTGATTTTGCCAGTTTGGTAAATATGATCTCTAAGAAAGCTGTAGCTTAGTATGAAATATTAACATGCCCACTTCTTACCTTTTGTGTAAAAAAAAAAAAAGTTTTAACTAGTCATGACTGGTTAGTAGAAATTGACTTTTTTTTTTTTTTCTTTTCCCTTACTGAATGAATTAATTAAAGTCTATGACTGTGGTTAATGCTAATAGTGGATTTCTGTTCAAGGTAAAACTTTTCTGTAGTAAATTTTATCTAACATAGTTGTTAAAATTATGAGACATTTCTGTTAAATATTGCAAGATCCAGTGATGTCAACCAATATCTTTTAATTAAAGAATTCAGTTAGAAAATAAATACTGTGTCCTGCTTTCAGAAGTTAGACTTATTCAAAGATTTTGAAATTATTCTGGTAAAGTGTCTTCTAGTGTCAAAGACTTCCTTGTAAAATTGGCAAAATGATGCTGTATTATAGAAGTTTCCTCCCCAGTTAAGAAACAAAATTACTAAAAAGAAAAATTATAAATACTATAGGAAGAGCAGTGTCAATTAAACAAAGAGTAGCTACTATTTTAATTCATACATTAAAAAAATGATTGCCAAATAAAGAAATCCAGTATTCCTAGTTTAGTATGGGGGGCATGCTTTCTAATCCAGGCCTCACTTCTCACTCCAACTTTCTTGGTGAGTCAGCACAATTATAAATAATTTCCTGAGTATTTTCAAATTTGTAGAAAATTTAGTGGGATGGTATCTGCATCTTTTCATTCTATTTAACTTGAATATAGTAGAAATGGTTGCTGGGGAGAAACAAGCAAAACACGGAAAATGAAAAACAGCTGAGTGATAGAAACAAAGACCCTGGGGCTATGCAATGACTGAATTGGAGGTATGACTGCAACCTCAAAAGGGCCACAGTGAGAATAAGATATATCTCAAAGCCACTGTGGAGTGAATCTTGTTCTGAACATTAAAACAAATGACAAGTCCTGGGATTCTACCCAGAAGTCTGCCAGTTTGGCCTCAGTTGTGTTCATTACTCTCCCCATGTCCTCATGGTACCGAAATGTATATAAACTCAGTTCTCCAATAATGGCTTGAAAATACAGCATCCTAGGTTCAAGAAAAGAATGAAAATCCAGGAAAGAAATAAAATACAACTCTAATACTATATCAAGCAACAATTCCAGACAGAGCAACCTATGAATAAAAAAGGAAATTTCCCTGTCCAAACAAAAATAAAGTTAAAAAAGAAAGCGTGGAGCTTATTGACTTATTTTTGTTGTTGTTGTTTTTTAGTTGTCTGGGGTCCTTGTACATTTAGGATATTACTCCCTTATAAGATGTATAGTTTGCAATATATTTTCCCAATTTTTGGTTGTCTCTTCCCTCTGCTGATATTTTCCATTGCTGTGCAGATGCATTTTAGTTTGACATAATCCTATTTGTCTATTTTTGCTTTTGTTGCTCGCACCTTTGAGGCTTTATTAAAAAAAAAATTGCCTAGTTCAATGTCATGGAATTTTCCCTTATGTTTTCTTCTAGTTGCTTTGTAGTTTCCAATATCCTATTTTATTCTTTTTTCTATTTTGAGTTAATTTTTGTATAATGTGATATAAGGATGTAGTGTTATTCTTGTGTATCTGAATATACACTTTTCCCATTACTATTTATTTATGACATTGTTTTTTCCCATTGTGTGTACTTGACACCTACGTCAAAAATTAGTTGGCTATAGATGCATTGGTATATTTATGAGTTTTCTATTATGTTTTATTGGTTTATGTGTCTATTTTTATGCCAGTACCATGCAGTGTTGGTTACTATAGCTCTGTGGTATATTTTGAAGTCAGGTGCTATTCTATTCAATCATAAAAAAAGATAAATGCCATCATTTGTAGCAACATGGAAGAACCTGGAGGACATGATATTAGGTGACTTTGGTCAAGCACATAAAGAGAAATACCACATGATCTTATTCATATGTAGAATCTAAAAAATCGTTCTCATAAAAGTAGAGAGTAGATTGATGGTTACTAGAGAATAAGGAGAGGTGGGAAAAGAAGGGTTGGTGAGAGATTGTTCAATGGGTACAAAGCTACATTTAGTTAGGAGGAATAAGTTCTGGTGTTCCATTGCATAGTAGGATAACTAGAGTTATCAATAATGTATATTTCAAAATAGCTAGAAAGTAAGTTCTTTAATATTCTCAACACAAATAAATGATAAATATTTAAGATGATGAGTATGCGAATTACCCTGATTTGATAATTACACAACATATACATGTGTCAAAATACACGTAAGTTGTACCTCATAAATATGTACCATTATTATGTGCCAATCATATATATTTTTAAGAAGAATGAACCTTGCTTGTACAAATTTCAATTTGGATAGAACAAACTAAGAAATGACAGAAAATTTCCCATAAGCACTTCACACTTTAGAAAAAAATTTAAAATAACCACTATCTAGTAAAAGAACAGCTCATATATTAGAAGACCAGCAACATAGTTAAAAATAACACTGCTATTATACGGGAAAGGCTTGAGGTTTTCTCAGTGAATGTAAATAACAAAGAAAAAGTGATTTAGAGTGCTAAGAACCTAGCCAAAAGATATTGAGGGCAGAGACAATAAAAAAGAAGTACATAAAAATATATTTCAAGAAAAAGTATCTAAAAGAAGAAATTCATGTATTCAGCAACACTTATTCATCAAATACCCATTAATTTTCAACAATAGGTCAAGCTCTCTTGAGGAGACTGAGGAATCAGAGTAGTAGCTAGGAGGTTAAAGACCCTGTACTCATGAAGCTTACTTTCTCCTAAGAAAAACAGACAACAGACAAGTGAACACAGAAATAATATAATTTTAGATCTATAGACCAAAACACACAGAGTGTAAAGTGTTGCAGAAAATTTTCATACAGGACTTTTAAAGACTTATTCTAGTTGAATTATTGAATTTCTAGGATAAAAAGAAATAATTTTTAAGCATCCATGCTAGAAAAGCAAATCAGCTATGAGGAGAAAAAAATCTGGCTGCCTTCTGTGTTTTCCAACATAATTTTTAAAGGACAGAAGATTATGAAACTACACCCCTAAGTTTTAAAGGGAAAGAAGAGAAGAAGCAAGAAAATTTTACTAAAAACGTTAACATTCAAATATAAGAAAAACAGGCATATATACTTAAAAACTGAAAGATCTCAGCTGGGCTCGGTGGCTCAGTCTGTAATCCTGCGCCTTGGGAGGCTGAGGTGAGTGGATTGCCTGAGTCTGCGGGTTCGAGACCCGCCTGGGCAACTTGGCGAGACCTCATCACTACAATAAATCAAAATATTAGCCGGGCGTGGTAGCGTGCCTGTAGTTCCAGCTACTTGGAAGGCTGAGGCGGAAGGATCGCCGGAGCCCAGTTGGTCGAGGTTGCGGTGGCCGGGAGCGGCCACTGCACTCCAGTCTGGGCGACAGAGTGAGACTCCAACTCAAAAAAAACCCAAAAAACCTGAAAGATCTAAGAGAATACAACATCCAAAGACCTTCTTTAAAACAAGTAAGCAAATGAAAACTCTGTTTTGCCAGAGTTAATTAAGTCATTAATCAAAATAAAGACTTTAGGAGTAAAGAAGCTGAGAAGAAGCTCAGTTAGATTTGAATCCATTGAAACATAAAACTAATAGTAACCATAAATATGGAAATTATAGGCAGATTAGAAACCTTAACAATGTAAATTAATGACACAAAGTACAAAACTTGGGAAGTGGAGAGTCAGGGAGATGGATTAAAAAGCAAAAAGCTAATGTCTTCATTTTTCACAGTGAGCAATTAGTACTGTATGAAAAAGAAACACTTAATTGAAACTAATAATGACGCAAATTTCTCCATATTGTTATGATCTATTTCGTTACTCTTAGAGGAACATTTAAATAAATACTATCTGTTATGGAAAAGAAGCATGTATCTGAAGTGAAACATTTTTGAAAATTTATTTACATTTTCTGAAATTCAAGTAAATTATATCATATTTATAAAATAAAATAATATTAAATTGCATATATACAAATTATGTTTGTGTGCGTATGTACAGATAGCATATAGTTTCTTTGTTCCTGTATTGATTTTCCTATCTGTATGCATGGAAAGATGTTTGGAACAATGTGTTTTTAATTGCTGATGTTGGTTGTTTGTGTAGTAGAATTTTGATAATGTTTTTTCCTAGAAAATGAAAGAATCTGTATTTTTCCAACATAATTTTTAAAGAACAGAAGATTATGAAACTACACCCCTAAGTTTTAAAGGGAAAGAATAGAAGAAGTGAGAAAATTATACTAAAATGTTAACATTCAAATATCAGAGAAACAGGCATATATTCTTAAAAACTGAAAGATCTCAGCTGGACTCGGTGGCTCAGCCTGTAATTCCGCGCTTTGGGAGGCTGAGGTGAGTGGATTGCTGAGCCCAAAAATTATGTTGGAAAACACAGAAGGCAGACAAATTTCTTTCTCCGCATAGGTGATTTGCTTTTCTAGCATAATAGGATTAGTATGTCACTTTCACAGACATTTTAAATTATCTTTTCCCTTAAAAAAGTAGCACAAAATAAGCAAAAGGTCTTCTAATTGAAAGGGCAACAGAAGTCAGGAGACTTAAGTTCGAGTTCTGTATCTCCTTCCACTGAGCAGTGCGACCTCAATGTCTTCATATTTGTAAAGTGGTTTATTCTAGCTCTAGCATTACTATAACTTCAAGGAATTTGCCAGCAGCTTATTTAGTCTAAGCTGATCCCCCAAAAAAGAGTAAGAAAGAAGAGCTCTCATGTGGGCAGTTTATTTGGGGACGTGATGATTCCAGGGAACAAGATTGGGAGTTCAGGGGGGATGAAATAGAAGGAAGAGAAAACTAATACAGGCATATAATATGGAGCTGATTATGACTGTGGGCAACTGGGGCTTCAACCCACCGTGATCATCTAAATTGCTGTGTAGAATGCACCTGATGTTTTCATCTGAAGGACAACAAAGGAAGCGTTTATCCACTACCAGTTTCAACTTTACATTGGCCAAGTATTATTTTTAGGTAACATTGATATTCAAATTACAGGACACTCAGTTAAATTTTAATTTCAGACAAATAATGTTTTTTTTTTACAATTTAACAACAAATATTGTTTGGTTTATGTTAATACTAAATGATTTTTTGTGATTTATCTGAATTTCAAATTTAACTATGCATACTGTATTTTTATTTGTGAAATGTAGTAACTCTACCTGTGAGATGTTAACACTCATACTTTCAGTTGTGCATGTGTGACTGTATGTATTTTTCAACATAGCATCAGAGAAACACTGCTGCAGAAAGCAAAGGGAACATATTTCTGGTACAGGTGCAGCAGAGATGAGATGCAGACTGTTTTACATGCTTGTACAAACTGACTGGCTTGGCAACCGTGGATAACAGGATTGAGAGGAATTAGTGCCATAGGGAACAAAGGCATACATGTTGGGATTAGACAAAATAATCAATGTAGATGTATTTTGGAATATATATATCATGAAACAAAATATGTGGTGATATCATTATCACTATTGTTGGCTTCCTTTAAGATGTGTTGGTGGTTTTGGTATGGAACCAATTAATTAAATTACAGGATGTCTATAAATAAATATAAGCTAATTGAACTAAGAAAGAATAACAATAGAATGTTGCTTTTGGCTTTCAAAAAGGAGCTTCCAGCATACTTGCTTATTGAATCTTTTTTTCATGCATAGTTGGTTTGACTATTTTGTCCAAATTGATTTGCTTTGATAAAGCATGGTATTTTTCTGCTTACCAGGAAGTTAGTTGAGCAACATACTTTCTAAGTGGAATGATATGGTTGTGTAGAGGCCTCACAGTGTGCCTAGAATTCCATAGTCTCTCAGGAAATGGAAAAAATTTCTTCCCTGTAACTACTTTTGTGTTTTGTTGTTGATTCTCTAATAAGCACTTTTCTACTGTGCTAACTTAGTGTCACTTTATTCATTCCTGGAGCATAAATTATCATCCTTTTCCTAGAAATATACAACTTTCACCATTCAGTTCATTTTCAGGATGACCCTCAAATTATCTCTGAACTCACTACATTTTTTTTTTGCTGCATCCATTATTTTCTCAATGTATATGTCTTACTGATTTCTGCAGAAGAATGCCTTTACTGCCTGGCCTAGGAGGTCATCTTTTCAGAAGAGCTGTCATCCTCTCAATTTTCCTTTTCCTCAGCAGGGTTTGTACACAGTTTTGAAAGGGACTTTCCCCCTCTTCAGTGCTTTATATCTTCTACCAAAGTGTGGCATTTTGTCATCATGATCAGAAAACCCTCTCTTGTCTATTACTTGCAAGTCCCTCTGCTAAGTTATGGAGTATAAGAAGCATTGGATAGTAAGAACATGTCATTCTTTTTAATAAGAAAATTATCCCCAGTTGAGCTGAATCAACTATAAATTCATTATGTGTACTTAAAATTCAAATCTAATTCCATAGATAGCTTAGAAAATACTCACTGTAGAAGCTTAAAAAATTCAATTATTACAGAGCATCTGTCCTGAGCCAATAGACTTAGCAATGTACATATTGCCAGTAAAATGTCTTTGCAGACACTGTTACACATCTCCGCATTGATTGTTATTTAATTGTCAATGAATAATGTCCCCCAAAGTAATTTATTTTTGTGAGAGAGCATTGGCCTTTGGTGCAATAATTATGCCATTTCATCATAAGAAATCTATTTGATACAATTTTAAACTAGTATGCCCATTATTTATGTCAGCTTATTACCATATCCTATCAGCTTGGTTTCAGTGATGAAATTAGAGAGCATTTTGTAACTAGATTAATGTAAGACTATAAGAGAAGGCCCATGTGTAACCATATTCCACATTGTTTAGCATCCTGCATTCATTAATGTCCATTAATGCAAGGTTATTCTGGAAATGAATGAACAGCTATTGTGCAATGGCACATTTTAAAAATCACTGCAGTATAAACTAAATGAGCACTTTAAAATAGCTCAATAGAAATTTGGATTCCAAATCTATAATGCTAGTATGACACTGTGGCCAAGGAACACAGCAGTATGAGATATGGCTACTCTCCTGGTGCAACACAATGTTAACATAGACTTCCAGGGGTTTGTCTTGGCTGCATTCCTTACCTTTATCTCCTACTGGACTGCTGGCTGAAATCTTTAATTGAAAAACGGAGAAATGTCACGGTCTCCAGCTGACTCTTAGTCATCCACTTCCTGACATAGCAATGCTTTACCTTTTATCTTTCAACTATTTCGCATATTTTTTGTCTGTTTGGCTACCTTGTAAAGTCTCAACTATCAATACTTTAATGCATTTAGAAATAAAAATTGTACACATACCATCTTTTAGTTTTTAAAACTTAGCAACACAGCAAGAACACATGTTTACAACCTTAAGTATTCACACAAAGCAAGAATTTGAATAGTTTTCTAGTGTTCCATTATCTATATTCCATTTGTTATTTTTCCACTTTCTTTGGACAGTTTTTTAAATGGTATGTCCAAGTAAAGAGGTATACATGTATTTAGAGCTCTCAATATGCTTTGACAATTTGTCTAACATAAATGTTTTACCAACTGAAATTTAAGCCAAAGTTCTTGGAAGTGTATATTCTTTAGTTCCACCAGTCAAGATGATGTATGAAAAAGCCAGGAATTTTAGAATAAAATCACCTATCTACACAAAGTTAAAGTAGTGCACAATTCAATTTATTCCAAAAAATTTGCAAGAGACATTGTTGTGATCATTTTAGTCCCCGTTTCTAATCTACAGTCCTGCTACTGAACCTATAAAACCATGGTTTAGCATATCTGAAAAATCATAGCAAATGCTGTCCCATAACTGTTAAGTCAGAAGGATGTACTCTGGGGTCTTGCTCTTGCTTTGCCAACTTAAACTTACAGACTCGATGGGAACCCTGATAAAGCTGTCCTGTAAATTGCTACATCACATAAAGTTTGAGCAACAGTCATTCTTTGGTCTTAGAAATATTGACTAAATACCTACTCCATGATAGGCTATAAGGGGAATAGGGATGGGTCGTAGCTCCTACACAGATTTTCCCTTAAAGAGCTCACTCTCCAGTGGAGAGTGCTGCTATGCAAACTTTTCGCCATAATGCAAAGTAACTATCAGAATCCATACCTAAATGCTCTGGAAGTTTTAGGAGTGGAGTTGGGGAAACTCATTCCTGGAATTCAATACCCATTGTTCCTTTGTGCTTAAATTTCCTCGACATAAAAAAAAAAAGGTTTAAACTAGCACACCCTTTATCTGGATTTTTTTAAGCTTGGCTTGTTATCTTCTTTTAAGTCTATTAAATTGTGAGGGGGCCAATCATGTCTAGTTTATCCTCTCCTAAAACCATTGACAACAGAGGCAAAAGGACCCTACCCTAGCCAGTGCCAAAGTACCCATCTGTTGTTAAGAGTTTCCATTAATACTGTATATTTTCTGCCTTGATGAATAATTTATAACAACATTTAGTGTTCATTTTAAAGGTAAATAAATCATTTCACTGTCACTGAATCAACATGGTTAAATTGTATAAGATCAATATGTCAACAAAATTCGTCACTCATGCTGAACAAAGAGAAACTCTGTACTTATGTCTAGAAACCTTCAAGAACATAAATATTTTTAAGGCTTTAAGGAGTCAGTAACCTTATAGTAGTAAAGAATTTGGGAACTCAGTTGATCTTTTAATCACTCATTTATCAAATATGTGTGGAGCACTTACTGTATACCAGTGCTTTACTCACTAGGGAGCCAGTATTGAACAAGATGAACAAAAGACCCATTCTCTTGGAGTTTAAATTCCAGTTCTAAGACATATATGACCAGTAAAATGAGAGGTTGAGAATGCAGTCGAACAATGGTGAGACCATATATAAAAAAAGAATTTTGACTCACAACCTGCAGCGACTTGCTGAGGAAAACAACCCTTATTTACCATAAACTGCTCAGGAGGCCAGCTGGTTCTATGTCAGACTTGTAGGATGTCAGATTACTGTCTCTAGTTACAATCTAAGAAGCCACAAGATAACTTTTGTAACAATAGACCACATATGGCCAAGACATGACTAATAACTAACAATTTCTCTATGTTTGTCTCCATTTCAACTTAAGACCCAACAGAGAAAGCCCAATATGCACCCATAACCAATAACTAGGATGTCTTGCTTCTTTTGTAATTAGCTTGCCTTCAGGCTTTTCATGCTAATAATCTATAATCAGGGCACACCTGAAGTTTCCCCTTTATTCTGCTTGGAGATTTCCCATTCCTCTGCCTTACTTTGAGTCTGCCACAAAGCAAGTGATGATGGCTAACTCCATTACTATAGCAAGCTATGAATAGCATTTCCTTTTCTCATTTGTTTGGTCTTTGTTTATCTTCAAAAAACAAATATATGTAAGTGAGCAAGATGACTTTTAATAATTATAACTGTATTTTTGAAGAAAACATAACTGAAGAAAAATATTATTGAAGAAAACATAACTGGATGATGTCATAGAAGGTAATGGAGTGAAGATAGGGGCTACCCTAAAGTCGGTAGTCAGGGGAATGATTTCTTTAGGTGAAGTTGAGATGATCTGAATGACAATAATGAAGAAGTTTTCTAAAGATCTGTTTCAGAGACTTTCTGTCAAAGGTACCAGCATGTTCAATGGCCATGCAACAAGAGAAAGTTGGCATGTTTGTGGAATCAACAATGGAGCCAGTGTTACCATAACATGATGAATGTGGAGGATATTTAGAGATAAGGACAAAAAAGTATATAGAGACCAGGTCATAGAAGGGTTTTGTTGGCCACTTAATAACTTTGGATTTTCCTATAAGAAATATAATAAGCCATTTAAAGGTTTTATGTGTGAGAAAAATATGATTTGACTTGTATTTTTTAAAAAAATCATTCAATCTATATGTGAAACCAAGAGTGAAAATAAAGAGAGTGGAAGACATTTACAATAATTCTGAAGAGGAGTGATGTTGGTGACTCAGACTAGTGTGATAGCAATAGGGTGAAATAAAAAAGTTGGATTTAGAATATATTTTTGAGTAAGAGCTGACATACTTGCTAACAAATTGATTGTGTAGTGTAAGAGAGATACATGAATCAAGAATGAATTCCAGGTTTTTTGTACTTTTTTTTTTTTGGCTTGATTCAGTAGATGGATGATGGTATCATTTATAGAGATAGTGCATGCCAAGTATAAAGTAGGCTTTAGTAGTGGACAGTGGATGACAAAACCAGTTTTTCTAATTTGCAGTTAAAATAAGTTTAGTACACCTTTAGAAATCCAAGTAGAGAGCTCAATAAAATAGTTTGGAACTCTGTAAATGTCTCAGGACTGGAAAAGGTTGGTTCTGTCACCTAGAAGCTATGTGACTTTGTGCAAGTTATTTAATGTCTCTGAGCCTCTTTATCTTCATTGGTAAAATGGAAGTAGTGCAAGTACCATTACCTGTTATGCTTCACAATTTTACTTACTTTTTTTTTTTTTGAGTTGGGGTCTCACTCTGTTGCCCAGGCTGGAGTGCAGTGGCACGCTCACGGCCACCCCAGCTTCAACCTGCTGGTCTCAGGAGATCCTTCCACCTCAGCCTTCTAAGTAACCAGAACTATAGGTGCATGCTACCACAGTCAGCTAATTTTATTTTTTATTTATTGTAGAGACGATGTCTTGCCAAGTTGTCCAGGCTGGTCTCGAACCTGCAGGCTCAGGCAATCCACTGACCATAGCCTCCCAAAGTGCTGGGATTACAGGTTGAGCCAACGAGCCTGGACCTAAATTACTTTTTTTAGGAACACTTCTACTTTGCTGGTGAGAATGTAAATTAGTACAGCCTCTGTGGAAAACAGTGTGGCAATTCCTAAGAGACCTAAAATTTGACTTTCAATATGACCCCACAATTCCCCTGCTGGAAATATACCCAGAGAAACTCAAATCACTCTATGAAAAAGATATGCTTATTGCAACATTGTTCATAATTTCAAAAACATGGAACCAACCATGGTGCCCATTGAAAGAGGACTGAATTAAAAAAATGTGGTACATATACATGGTAGAATATTACGCAGTCATAAAGAAGGACAAAATTATGAACTTCACAGCAACTTCGATGGACTTAGAGTGTATAATACTGAGTGATCTATCACAGAAACAAAGAACTGAGTATCTCCCTTATAAGTGGACCTTCAACAATTTTTGTTATACCAAAAGAAAAGAATTGGCAGTAGGGGGAAACTGGGGGTGGGAGGATGGTGGGATTGGCAGTGGTGAGAATCTGCTGGGGTGGGAGAGGAACACTTCATCAACAAGGTTACCCACATAATGAATATTTGTATACTTAACAATGAATTGAATCCCACATCTTTAAAATAAAAAATAAAAGTAGTTTAATTTAGTTTAGGAATTGTTGGAAACATTTCCTGAATTTTTCTCAGTAGGTTAAATAATTCCTAGTATTTAGTGATGTGAGTTTCCATTTTTTTCTGTGTCTTTTTGTGAGATGTTTGAAAAGTTGTATCATGCATTGCTGAGCAGTAACGATTATAACTTTTTAAAACTCATAAAAATCTCAACCTTTCTCCAAGGACAGGGTTGCAATAGATAAACTGAATTATTAAGTAATAGCACTGGTCTAAGATTTCTTACTGACTGTCACAATTTAGAGAGTGATCTGTATTATTCTGACCCTTTCATCACAGAGCTAGGAATGTTGGGAACGCTGAAGACTTCCAAGGTACAGAGACATGCAAAGGTAGAATGCTTATAAAATTTTAGATGATATATTATTTAGGTAATCACTGTATCTGCTTGTCAAGGAGTATCAAAATGTTTTGATTTTCTTAGAGACCAGTTGAAGAGAGACAGAATTTGTGCAATCTTTACCATAAAGGAGAAGCTTTGTTACAATCATTGTCTTTTGAATATAGAAAAATTCTTATTAAAACATTGCCATTAATATTGAGTATAATGTGAATTATTTAATATTAGATAACATGTACTTAATATTATATTTTGACACTATGTTGAGCAATTTACATGCATTTTCTCATATAATCCAACACTTTGAGGTAGACACTATTATAACATCCCTTTTACATGAGAAAATTAAAACTTTGAAACATTCAGGAACTAGTCAAGATCTCTGACCTGGTTAGGGATGGAGCCATGATTTAAATCCTGCTGCTGCATTGGAATTGCTTGTACACAGTTGCCAAACCATCACTCCCCACCCCCAACCACTGATGATTCTCACAGTCTGTTAATTTTGTGCTAAATTCATTTTAGGTCTTGACCACATTTATAAATGATAGGAGAAGAAAGAGGATCCAGTAAAAGGGAAAGGGAAAGAGGAATCAGTCAATGGGAAAACTGAGATTGTGTAACTATCTGGATTTTGAGAATGAAGCAAAGGATTTGATAGTAATAAATATTGTAAAGATTCTGGATTCAAATCTTAGATTTCTGACTCCAAGTGCAGTCTTCTTTCTACTGCACAGCACCACTTTCAAGAAGTTCACAAATTATAATATCTTTCATGAATTAGAGAGGTTTTTTGATCTTTGTTGACTGGCTTGGAAACCTACCCTGTATCTGAAATATACTTTCCATGGTAAGTTACATTTGGCATTCCAAAATACCCATTCATAAACCAACTTTCATATAACAACGAATTCTGACTCTCACACAAACATATTTTTGCATACTTGTGTACACACATTCAAAGGGTTTGATCCTTTGGCTTTGAAGTTGATAGTGCTCTCAAAAATTGATTAATTTCTAATTTAATTCAATTTATTTTCAAAACATAAGCACAATGTAAGGAATAAGAATCATGAAGTCAAGAGGAATACTGAATAAGGTTAACAGCTGGTCTATATCATTTTGTCTCTCTGCAAAGCCATTCCCTGTTCTTCATAGCAGTTAAGTCACCGTACTGCTTATCGCTTCAAGCATTTTGATCAAGATCCTCACATGTTCCAAGTAGCTCAAGATTATGTTTGTAATTATTTGTTTAAATATTGTTATTTTGTTCACATGGTTGATTTCATCATTTTTAAAGGTTTTTAGTAAAGTAATTTTCCAGCTGAGGTCCTTTCCCTGAAAAGGTGGAGAGAGGCCTCACCGAATGTCTTCACAATATTTTACCTCTGCCTTGACAACCTGTCAGTTGTTGTGTTGATGTCTCTATTTTCTCTCTTCTTTTTCTCCAAGAAAGATTGGCAAACCTTCATTTTCTCTTATGAAACTTTTTAAGACAGAGCTGTGACAAATTGTCACTTTGGACTTCAAGGTAACAAATAAAGTTGTTTAAAAAGTAGTACGTAACTGCACTTTGGTGTTGTATCAATGAACTTAAAATAAATGAAACGTATGAAATATTTCTTTACTAACAGTGGTCAAAAACTCAGCAGGGAAGTGGTTCCGTTTATGGCTTTCAGGTCTCAACAATGTGATTAACTCCTTCAGAAATACTTCCCTGAAACTTGAACCACCTGTAAGCCTTTTTTCTGCTTTCATGCTCTTCTGGCTCTTTCTACCCCACCTGGGCTAAGACTCTATTATAACACTTAGCACTTTATTATTGTAGTTTAGTCTTTGCTTAATTCTTTATAATTGTAACCAGTAGACCAGCTGTAGATCAAATTGACTTTAAACTTTGTAATAATGCTTTTTATTTGTGTATTTGAAATATGTCAAACGTGCTTAAAAATAGTTATGACAGCCAACACATATATAAGAGATGTTAACTGTTATTACTTTTTGAAGTTGAGTTGAATTATTATAGCAATGTGTAGTATGACATTTGCTCAACCATGCTTTTACCATTTTCTTTGTCTTGTTTGTCTCGTGGTGACGCTTGCATTCATTTGATGTTTTTTTGTTTTTTTTGAGTTGGAGTCTCACTCTGTTACCCAGACTGGAGTACAGTGGCTGCTCCGGGCCACCACAGCCTCGACCTGCTAGGCTCCGGCGATCCTTCCACCTCAGCCTTCCAAGTAGCTGAAACTACAGGTGCGTGCTACCATGCCCGGCTAATTTTTTATTTATTGTAGAGATGAGGTCTCGCCAAGTTGCCCAGGGGGGTCTCGAACCCGCGGACCCAGGCAATCCACTCACCTCAACCTCCCAAAGTGCGGGATTACAGGCTGAGCCACCGAGCCCGGCTGCATTCATTTGAGTAATGCCACATTGTTAGCAAACATCATATTTAAAATATGTATACATTTTTGGCACCCCTATATATATATTACATTTTCATTATCTACTGGTTAATCGATGGGCATTTAGGTTGATTACAAATCTTTGGAATTTTGAATTGTGCTGTAATGAACATATGAGTAGAGATGTGGATTTTTTTATTGTTTGTTTGTTTTTTTGTTTTTTGTATAATGACTTCAGTTCCTTTGGGGAGATACCAAGTAGTGGGATTTGCTGGATCAATGAGAACTTTTAGTTCTATGAAAAATCTCCATACTGATTTCCATACTGTTTGTACTAAGTTTAAATTCCTACTAACAGTGTATTAGCAATCTTTTTTCACTACATTCATGCCAAAATCTATTGTTTTTTGATTTTTTTAAAATATGGCCATTTTGGTTTCTGTAAGAGGGTTTCTCGTTGTAATTTTAATTTGCATTTTCCTGATAATTAGTGCTGGTGAGAATTTTTAAATTCATTTGTTAGTCATTTGTCTATCTTTTTTTTTTAGAGATATCTGCTCATGACATTTTTCCCATTTTTTTAAATGGGGTTATTGGCTTTTTTCATACTGGTTTGTTTGAGTTCTTTGTGGATTCTAGATACAAATACTTTGTCATATGTGTAGTTTGTGAATATCTTCTCCTGTTCTTTGCTTACTTATTTATCTGCTGATTCTTTCTTTTGCTGTGCAGAAGCTTTTTAGTTTGATAAATCCCCACTTTAAAAATTTATTTTGTGGCCGGGCTCGGTGGCTCAGCCTGTAATCCCGTGCCTTTGGGAGGCTGAGGCGAGTGGATTGCCCGAGCCTGCGGGTTCGAGACCCGCCTGGGCAGCGAGACTTCATCTCTACAATAAATCAAAAAATCAGCTGGGCATGGTAGCGCATGCCTGTAATTCCAGCTACTCGGAAGGCTGAGGCGGAAGGATCGCCGGAGCACAGCAGGTTGAGGCTGCGGTGGCCGGGAGCCGCCACTGCACTCCAGTCTGGCTGACAGAGTGAGATTCCAACTCAAAAAAAAAAAAATTATTTTATTGCATTTGCTTTTGGGGTCTCAGTTATAAAATATTTGCCTAAACCACTGTTGAGAAAAAGTTTTCTTAGGCTTTCACCTAGGATTTTTACGGTTTCATGTCTGCCACTTAAGGGTCTTCAATTCATCTTGAGTTAATTTTTGTATATGGTGAGATATAAGAATCAAGTTTCATTTTTATTCTTGTAGTTAATCACTTTGTCAAGCACCATTTGTTGAATATTGTGTATTTTCCCCAGTGTATGTTTGGCCTTCTTTGCCAAAGATCAATTGATTGTAGGTATTTGAGTTTATTTCTGGATTCTCTATTTTGCTCCATTGGTCCATATGTCTGTTCTTATACCAGAGGCATGTTGTTTGGGTTACTATAGCCTTGTAGCATAATTTGAAGTCAGGTAACATGATGTCTTCAGCTTTGTTCTTTTTGCTTAGGATTGCTTTGGCTATCACGGCTGTTTTTTGGTTGCACGAACATATTAGGATTTTTTTTATTCCTGTGAAAAATGACATTTTTACTTTGATAGGGATCACATTAAATCTGTAGATTGCTTAAGTAATATGGTAATTTTTACAATGTTGATTCTTCTAATTAATGAGCATGGAATGCTTTTCCATTTGTTTATGTTATCAATAATTTCTTTCATCAGTGTTTTATACTTTTCCTTGTAAAGATCTTTCAGTTACTTGTTAAGTATATTTCTAGATATTTTAGTTTTTTGGCAGCTAGTATAAATGGAATTGCATTCTTGATGCGATTCCTGGCTTGGTTGCTATTGGTGAATAGCAATACTATTGATTTTTGTGTTTTGATTTTGTATCCTGAGACTTTACAGAATTCATTTAACATGTTCAGAAGTCTTTTGGAGGAGTCCTTTGGATTCTCTAGGTAAGATCATATTGTTATTTCGTTGTTTTTTTTTGTTTTTTTGTTTTTTTTGCTGCTTGCTCTGGCTAGGACTTCCAGCACCATGTTGAATAGAAGTGGTGAACACAGGCATCCTTCCCTTTTTCCAGTTCTGGAGAGGGAGTGCATTCAAGTTTTCCCTGTCCGTGATGACACTGGCTGTGGGTTTATCATATGGCTTTCATTATTAGAGGAATGTTCCTTCTTTGCTTTTTTTGCTTAGAGTTTTTATCATTAAGGAATGCTGGATTTTATCAAATGCTTTTTCTTTGTTTATTGAAATGACCATATGATTTTAAAAACTATGTTTATGTAGTGGATCATGTTTATTGACTTGCATGTGTTGAACCACCCTTGCATCCCTGTGATATAACACACTTTATCATGATGGATTTTTTTAATGTACTGTTGAATTCATTTTAGTAGCATTTTGTTGAGGAATTTTGCATCTATATTCATGAAGGATATTAGTCTCTAGTTTTCTTATATTTTTTTCTGGCTTTAGTATTAGGGTCATACTAGCTTTGTGGAATGAGTTAAAGACAATCTCTTTTTGTAATCTTATAAAATAGATTCAGTAAAATGGGAACCAGTTTTTTTAAAGTCTGATAACATTCAGCTGTGAGTGTGTCAGTTCCTGGACTTTTATTTGTTGGGAGACTTTTAATTATGGATTAAATCTCACTACTCATTATTGGTCTATTTAGGGTTTCTATTTCTTTCTGATTCAAGTTTGGGAGCTTATATGCTTCCAAGAATCAGTACATTTCCTCTAGGTTGTCTATTTTTATTTAACTAGAGGTGTTCATAATAATCTCAGATTACCTCCTTTATATCTGTGGTATCAATTGTAATATCTCCATTTTCATTTCTGATTGAGTGAATTTGAATCTTTCCTCTTCATTTCTTAATTAATCTAGCTAGTAGTCTGTCAGTTCTTTTTGTCTTTCCAAAGACCCAATTTTTTGTTTCATTGATTATTTGTGGGTTTTTTGTTTCATTTTGTTTAGTACTACTATAATATTTATTGTTTATTTTATTCTGCCAGCATTGGGTTGGATTTGTGTTTTCCTAGGTCCTTGAGGTATGATGTTAGGTGTCTATATGTGATTTTTTTAGTCTTTTTAATGTAGGCCTTAAGTGCTCTAAATTTTTCTTTGATCACAGCTTTGGCAGTGTTCCAGAGGTTTTGATGACTTGTGTCGTTGTTGTCATTTATTTCAAGGAATTTCTAAATCTCCATCTTGATTTCATTGTTTACTCAAAGATCATTCAGGAGCAGATTGTTTAATTTCCGCATATTTGTTTGGTTTTGAAAGTTCTTTTTGGAGTTGATTTCTCGTTTTATTCTACTTTGTTCAGAGAAGTTGCTTTGTATAATTTCAGTTTTTAAAAATTTATTGACAATTGATTTGTGGCCTATCTTACAATCTATCTTGGAGAATGCTCCACATGCAGATTTTGAAAATATATATATTCTGTAGTTTTGGGGTAGAATGTTCTGTAGATATTTGTTAGATTCATTCACTCTAGAGTCCAGTTTAACTCCAATGTTTCTTTGTTTACTTTTTACCTTGATGATCTGTCTGTTGCTGTCAGTGGAGTGCTGAAGTCTCTCACTATTATTATATTGGAATCTCTCTCTCTCTCTCGTTCTCTCTCTCACTTTAGGTCTGATAGAATCTGTTTTATAAGCCTTGGATTTCTGGTGTTGGGTGCATATATATTTAAAATTGCTGTATTTTCTTGTTGGATTGATCCTTTTATCATTATATAATAACCTTCTTTGTCTTTTAGTATTGTTGTTAAAGTCTGTTTTATCTGGTATGAGAAGGGCTATTTCTGCTTGTGTTTGTTTCCGTTTGCATGACATTTTTTTTTCCATTCTTTTACTTTGAGTCTATGGGAGTTTCAGTATTTTAAGTGGGTCTCTTGAGGACAGCCGATATTTGGTTGTGTCATTTTTAACCCATTATGATAACTACCATTTACTTTTTGCATTCAGGATTATTAATGATATGTAAGGTAATGTTTCATTTATCATGTTGGTTACTACCTGGTTGCTTTTATTTCTTTTTTTCCCCGCTCTCTTGTGTTAGTCTTCTGTAAGTCCTGTGAACTTTATAATTTCTGTTATTTTTTCTACTTTTGTAGTTCAGCCTTTTATTTCAGTATTTAGTACTCTTTTGAGTATTTCCTATAGGGCCAGTCTAGTGGTAACAAATTCCTTCAGCATTTGCTTGTCTGGGAAATACTTTATTGGTCCTTCATTTATGAAACTTAGTTTTGTGGGATACAAAATCTTTGGCTGTCAGTTATTCTGTTTGAAGAGATTAAAGACAGGGTCTTAATCCCTTCTGTCTTGGAAGGTTTCTGCTGAGAAATCTGATGGTAATCTGATAAATCTACCTCCATACATTATTTGGCATTTTTGTCTCACTGCTCTTAGAATTCTTTCTTTCACATTAACTTTGCTTAAGATGATAACTATATGCCTTGGAGATGACCTTTTTGCAATGAATCTTCCATGTGTTCTTTGGGCTTCTTATATTTGAATGTTTAAATCTCTGGAAAGGTCAGGAAAATTTTGGTCAATTATTCTCTCAAATCAGTTATTCAAACCTGTAATTTTCTCTTCTTCCTCAGAAACACCCATAATTCTTTTGTTTGTACATTTTACATAATCCCACATTTCTGAGAGACTTTGCTCTGTTATTTTGATTCTTTTTCCTTTATCATTTTCTGATTGGTTTATTTTGAAAGCCTTGTCTTCAAGTTCTGAGATTCTTTGTTCTACCTGATTCAGTCTACGGTTAAAACTTTCCACTGTGTTTTTGTTTGTTTGTTTGCTGTGTTGTGCTTTAAAAAAACTTTTAGATTCAGAGGGTACACGTGTATTCGTTACAAAGATATACTGTATAATGGTGGGCTTTAGGTCTCAGGTGGCCCATTACCCACACAGTGAACATTTTGCCTTATAAGTAGTTTCTGAATGCTAGCTCTTCTTCCACCTCTCTCCTTATTAGTATCCCTAGTGTCTATTATTTTCATCCTTGTGACTGTTTAACTCCCACATATGAATGATAACATGCCGTGTCTGTTTTTCTGGTTCTGAGTCAGCTAACTTAGGATGAAGATCTCCAGCTCCTTTTATGTATTGCTGTTTGTTTTTTTTTTTAAGATGTATTACTTTGGAAATTTTCATCCAAGTTCTAAAATGTCTGTTTTTTCTTTCTTTCTTTATGTTGGGTTTTAACTTTCTCTTGACTTTCATTAAGCAATTTTATAATAAATATTTTGAATTAGATTTCTGGAATGTTAAATATTTAATTTTGATTGGGATCCATTACTGGAGGGCTAGTTTGACCTTTTGATATAATTGAAAAGTCCTCTCTCTCTCTCTCTCTCTCTGTATGTATATATATAGAGAGAGAGCCAGTCTTATAGTCTTATGTGTCTGGTACCCTCTCATTTCAATAGATTATTTCTTATTATTACCATTAAGCTTTTTTAATTCAATTGTGTTTGTTGATTTTATTTCTCTTAGAGATTTCACTTTAATGTGTATGCTTTATGCTCATCTAGCTTTTAATCTTGGTGCTTTCAGTGGTGTAGTCTCTGAATATGGTCCTTGGTTATAGAGAATGTTAGTGCATTTGCTTTTTCAGATGCTATTTGTAGTAGCAGATATTGGACATGTGTGTAAGTTCACTGTCTCTTGTGGGTCTAGAATGCCAGAGAATTAATGAAGCTTATCTTGTTTCCCAGTGGCATGTTGTGCTCTATATTCTTTCCCAGTACTTCTCTCCAGGTTGAACTTTTGAGCCTTCAGGCTTTAAAGAGGCACTCATGAATGAGAAATAGTTGCAGCTGGAGCAGTTGGTTGTATGCAGTGCCCCCATAGAAGGCCTTGGCCCTGATGGACGTAGTTGGGGAAGCTCCCACTGAGATTCACTGAAGTCTTTGTTAATTTTTGTCCCACAGGGTGCTCCCTTGTTTTGGTCCATTCTCCCTTCTCCTAGGAGTGATTATCTATGAAGGTTCAACCACTGTGAGTCTTGCTGCTTTTCTGAGACTGCCACCAATTTTCTGGTTCTGGAGGGCGCCTGCAAGGGATACTGTGATGTGAAGGTGCTAGGGTTGAATTCTAAGGAGTGTTGGTCACTGACATCTCTGGAGGACCCACTGGAGAATCTATCTAATGTCTTAATCTATGGGCTAGACTGTGAGATGTGTGATGACACGAGCTTTGTAATTGTTTCCTTTAAAAAAAAATCTGTATTATTGTCTCAGATGTAGTAATAGGCTATGCCAGTTGATCTCTGGCCAGTAGATGGTACTTGCAAGAGACAGCCAACTCTAATGGTGATTGCAGGATTTTCATTTGGCTTTTGATTCCCCGGGGACATGCACAAATGACCTAGGCAATGGATGGAGCTGTGGGAACTCTCAAATTTCCCCTGTTCCTGGACTTTTGAAAGGGTTGAGGGTGAAAAGCTGATTAGGTGGGCTAGATCAGACTGCACTGCTCTCCAGTTCGCCACTTTTGCACAAGAATGCCTACTCCAGTGTCAAACAGGAAGACGGAGGTGTTCCTTGTCCACTTTGGCCATGTTGCAGGGATGTCCGAGCCATCATTGTTATACAAGAGTTCAAATGGAGAAATAGGGGTTTCCAGAATAAGATTCCTCCTAGCTCCTCTCCCCTTGCCAGCGGCTGTCTGTTTACAGAACTCAAAAGGTCCTACAGCAACAGGGTTTCTCAGCTGTAGCTTGCCAGAAACAAAAGCTGCTGGCAGCAATGTAATTTGTCCTTGGGGCACATGAAAGCTTCCCATTTCCTCCCAGTCTGAGGGCTGGCTGCAGAATGCAGCCTGAAAGGATCAGGTTCTTGGGGGATGGCTTGGACACAGGCATTCGGAGCTCAAATGGCTTCCAGCTTCATGTGGGCTCTGGCAGTGCTCAGCTATGCTGTATCCAGGCTGTTTCTTGTGTGTGTATGGAGTTCTGTGAGATTCAGGGGACCCTCCCTGTCTGCGAGGGAGTGTCAAGTTCCTAATTTCTCACATTCTCCATTTCCTCATGTTCAGAGTATGCTCTCTTCTCTTCTGTGGTTGTGGAGTATGTCCTCCACCTCAACCTCCCCTGACTGCTGGGGCTTTCTTCCTTGGTTTGCTTATGAAAGAACCACAAGTTGGCTGCTTCATGGTGGCCATCTTGTACTCTCCTTCTATTGTCTCTTGTTAGAAGTAAATACTATTCAGAAGTTTATGTGTATGTCTCCTACACATGATTTTACAATTGACCAGATATTTATGTGCCCATAGTAATGTACAGTATTTTGTGTGTTGAAAATTACTTGACACTGTACACATCCTTCTGTAGCTTTTTTTCCCTCGTTTAACACTGTTTTCTAGATTTATCCAAGAGGGTTAATGTAAATATAATTTATTCCTTTTAATCAAGTGTAGTTTAATTTATGAGTAAACTATGATGTTATTCATCAACTATCATAGCACTAGACATGCTATTTTTGATTTTCCCCATTTGAAATAATATTGCAACAAACAGCCAACTCTGTGTGTTTTTGTACACATGTCCAACAATTTCTCCATGAAATATATATAGAAATGATATTGCTGAGTCATAATCTATGCAAGATACTGCAAATTATTTTCAAGGTAATTATGCCAATTTATACTTATACTGGCACTGCATAAGAGTCGTTATCTTCATCAATCCTCAAGAAAATTGGGTTTGATAAACTTTTAAAAATTGTTATCAATCTTATCTGCCAATTGCCCTGTACACATATAGGTATCAGAATTCTGTTTGTGTAACCTGGCACCTGGAACCTATATTATAGACATAGTATCCCTCAGTGCATACTGGGGCTTTGCTCCTTTTGATGTGCTGACTACTTTTATTTGAATTTTGTTCAAATGATCAATATTCTCCTTTACAGTTTGAATTATCTTGTATCTTATCTAAGAAATTATTCTTTACCTTCAGGTCCTAATGACATTCTAATATATTCTCTTCTAAGAGTTTTAAAGTTTTGACTTTCCTTTACTTTCTTTTTTTTTTTTTTTTTTTTTTTTTTTTGAGTTGGAGTCTCACTCTGTTGCCCAGACTGGAGTGCAGTGGCCGCTCCCGGCCACCGCAGCCTCGTGATCCTTCCGCCTCAGCCTTCCAAGTAGCCGGAACTACAGGTGCGCGCTACCACGCCCGGCTAATTTTTTTGATTTATTGTAGAGATGAG